>NC_056733.1:1245413575-1245478575 GCF_019279795.1 Protopterus annectens | reverse complement strand
CACCTTACACAGCATTACATAGATACACTGCACTATATTCACCCTGTGCTTCAGACCCATATTAGCATGCCCCTACATCAATGGTATGGATGACAGGGATGTGGCACAGGTATCAACATATGCACAGGGTGAGGTGTGGATCTGCCAGAGGTTTATGCTGGGCCATACGGTTGACATCATGTGTGTGTGTGTTTGGAGGGGTGTTCTAGAAATGGGCTGTGCAAAAGTGCTGTATGTGTGTCTAGAGGTGACCTGCATGTGATAGAGATATGTGTGTGTTTGCATGCACACAGTCATGCCATGTGGCTACCTACATAGTGGTATGTTGGACAGCTGTGGACCATACATGGCAGGTTGTACAGTTCACTGTCTCCATCCATGGACACGGGAACTGGTCCTGCCAGGGGTATCACTGGCACCACCAGGCCCAAGGCCATATGCAATACTACTCCCCAATGGTGACTGCTGTCTGCTGGATCCATGTCCCTGATGGGACCGGCCAGGACCATGTGCCTATGGCCTGCTATGATGTGGTGTGGGTACCACCCCCCCTTCAGTAGTGCTGGTGGTACTGCCACTATGGGTGTGTGAAGGTGCATGGCTCCATAGACTCTCAGCTGATCTTGTTGCTGACCTATGTCCACATGGCTGACACCCATCCCCCACCACACCCACCAGCACCGGCATTCATCTGTTGAGGATTGTCAAGGTTTCACCCCACTGTCTATTTATGACCTCAGTATTGTGACTTGTGGCCTCCACAAGGGCATGTAGTTTGTCACGGATGCCAGGAAGAGTTGTATCCAAAACCCTGAGTATTATTCTGGTGTTGCATTTCATACATCCCTGTGTCTCCATGATGGACCAAAATATGTGTCTGGTGACACCTGCTGCGGCAGTTGCAACAGGGGTTTGATGGGCAGCAGTCCTCCTTTGAGCACCCCTGTCCATTCACCTGTGTGGGACCCTGCCTGTACTCATGCTATGGCTAATGTCTACACTCACACTTGCCATAGTCACCACACTAGCCTGTTTCATGCCACCACCTGCCAACTGTCCATTATCTGTAGCTGCTGGGGATGGGGTATGTGTGGGCATTTTGACTGTGTGTGGGGGCATTGTGGGCGACAGTTGGATGCCAACCGATGGCACAGATTCAGCCCTTGACAACCCCACCTGTGCCTCACTATGACTACCATCATTGTCAGAGTCCGCAGAGACACTGACATCAGGTTCTGAGTGGGAGGGACCATGACCACCATGTCCACTTGTGAGAGGAATACAACATATGTAAATTAATACCTGCACTATAAGGTGTGCTAGTACACACACACACACACACACACACACACACACACACACACACACACACACACACACGCACACATACACACACAGACACATACAGGTGAGGTGGCACAAAGGCATTACACAGGACTCACAATATCCAAATGGTGACATGCAAAACACACAGTCATACCACAACATACACACTCTGGAGAGGCCTTCAACATCATGCACTGCAGCCATTTCCACTCAATATTACTACTAATATACACCTCTGGGATACGTGAGTAGTGTTAGTAGGTGATGGGCCTTCACCTAGCCCACACTGCACCCATGTACACATTATTGCTGTTCATCTGCATAGCACCGTGGCAACTCCTCCAGAAGATACCTCTCAAGTGTACAGACTTTTGTAGAATGTCTACATCTCTGGCTCATATTTTTGGTCTGTTCCTCATAAATCTTGTGTTTGTCTGACACATTACTGGGATGATCTGGGGACTGATGTCACTAATTAATTACATACATTTCAGTTTCAGACTTCACAGCCTGCAGTAAATGTATGTTAAAACAAATCCGGTTACTCTAACAACTTTCTAAGCTTACAGTAGATATAATAAGTATACACACCTCTGTTAACATGCCAGGATTTTGTGATATATAAACAGAGACCACAATATATCATTTCAAAAACTCTCCCACCTTTGATGTGACCTATAACCTGTGCAATCCAATTGAAAAACAAACAAATCTGTTAGGGGTAAAATATAGCAAATGAGATACGTACAATAGGCTGGTTGTCTAAGTGTGCACATCCTTAAACTAACACTTTGTTGAAGCACCTTTTTTATTTAATTACAACATTCAGTCTTCTTGGGAAGGAGTCTATCAGCATGGCACATCTTGACTTGGCAATATTTGCCCACTCTTCCTTGCTAAAGCCCTCCAACTCTGTCAGATTGTGAGGGCATCTCTTGTGCACAGCACTCTTTTGGTTACCCCACAGATTTTCTATTGGATTCAGGTCTGGGGTCTGGCTGGGTGATTCCAAAACTTTGACTCTTTTCTGGTGAAGCCATTCATTTGTTGATTTGGATGTAGGCTTTGGGTCATTGTTATTGACAGGGGAAAGTCCGTTTCATCTTTATCTTTCTAGCAGAAGCCTGAAGGTTTTGGGCCAAACATGACTGGTATTTGGAACTGGTCATAATTCCTTCCACCTTGACTAATGCTCGACTTCCAGTTTATGAACATCAACCCCAAAGCAGAATACTGCCACCACCATGCTTCACCATAGGTTCATAGGTTCATAGGCAGGTATTAGGCTATCGGCCAAAAGGACTACATAAGCCTAGCCAACAATGTTCCCTGGCTTACGCCACCCAAGAAAGTTATTTCCTTGTGCCACTGTCGAGCAGAGACACAGAAGTGATCCCTAGGGTGTATTTCCTATTTCACATCCACTCATCATGATTAATTTTTTGAAGAGTGCTAATAAAGAACTTTGCTTGACATAGATGGGTAGCCTGTTCCAGAGTATGGGAAGTCTCTGGGACAGGAATCTATCCCCCCAACATGTCGTGTTTATTGTGGTGACAAGGTTTAGGTCCCTAGAGTGTGTAGCTCAGAGGGATTGGGATTTCTTTAGGTGTAGCATGTCCAACAGCTCTGGGTTTGACATAGCTTTATATGCTAGGCAGAGATCACCTCGGAGTAGGTGATATGCTATGGAGTAAAGCTGGAGTTTTTTGAGATGGTCAGTGTAGGTCATTTGTTTGAGGCAAGTAATCCTCTTTGTGAGGCACTTCTATGGCCTTTCCAGCTGCGGCAGATGTCTTGTGAGGTACATTCCAAAAGGGGCATTGTACTCTATAATGGGTCTAATGAGTGTCGAGTAGAGGGGAACAATGACCTCTTTTTTCCTGGATGAGAACCCTTTTATGATGAGGTGTGCCATGTAGAAGGACTTCCTGACTACTGTGGTGATGTGACTATCAAAGGTGAGACTACTGTCCACCTGGGTCCCAAGGTCTCTTATCATAAATTCAGTGTTACGTAGATTGCTGCCTATGTGGTAGTTCATGGGTACAGAGTTTTTACCAAAGGGGATGACACTGCACTTGGCACTGAGCTTGAGGCCATGGCTCTGACACCAGGCATCTGTCTCAGTGAGACCCTTCTGTAGGATGCCCACATCATTTGGGGACTTGACTATGGCTCCTAGTTTGCAGTCATCTGTGAATATCGTTAGCCAGAGGCCTTCTGTTTTAGCCTGTACTTCAGAAAAGTAGATACCAAACAGGAGAGGTCCCAGGACTGAACCCTGTGGTACTCCAGTTGTCCCTGGTTTGAGGTCAGATTTGGAGTCTGCAACTTTTACAGTGTGGGTTCTGTCAGTGAGCCATTTGGCAACCCATCTTGTGACATAGGGATTTATACCTAGTTTAGTGTGTTTAGCTATAATTCCAGACTGGGGGATGGTGTCGAAAGCCTTGGTGAGATCAAGATAGGCTGTGTGAACCACCTTACCCTCATTTACGACTTTGGTGACTGCCTCAAATAAGTTGATCAAGGTCAGGAGGCATCATCTGCCTTTCACAAACCTGAACTGAGTGGGATCCAGAGGTTGGAGGTTACCAATGTCTTTGTTTATGAGTTCCATGATGATACGTTCCATGGCCTTGCAGATCAGGCTCATCAGGCTAATAGGGCGATAGTTCCTGGGATCAGTGGTGGCTCCCCTTTGGGTATGGTGTTATTTTCGTGGTGTGAAGTGTTGTTTTTGTGCCAAATGTACCTTTTGGAATTGTGGCCAAACAGTTCAACCTTGGTCTCATTAGAACATACCACATTTTCCCACATGCTTTTGAGGGACTTGACATATTGTTTCACATTTCAGCCAGGCCTGGATGCTGTTCTTTGTGAGAAAAGGCTTCCATCTACCAACCCTACCCTATAGTCCTGACATATGGAGAATACAGGAGATTGTCATCACATGTAGTACACAACCAGTACTTGCCAGAGATTCCTACAGTTCCTGCAGTGTTGCTGTAGGTCCCCTGGCAGCCTCCCTGACCATGTCTTGTCTTTTCATCAGATTTGGAGGGATATCCAGTTCTTTGCAACGTCACTGTTGTACCATATTTTCTTCCCTTTTTGATGATTGTCTTCACTGTGTTTTATGGTATATGTAATGCTGTGGAAATGTTTTTGTACCCTTCCTGGCTGATATCTTTCAACAATGAGATCCCTTTGATGCTTTGTAAGCTCTCTGTGAGCCATAGCTTTTGCTGTAGCGGGCAACTGTGTACATGTCAGGGAAATCTTACTATGACAGCTGACCATTATTAAGTGTTAATTAGAGTCTCTTTAATTGATGTCAGGGGTGTACCCAAGAAGACTGAATGCAGTAATTAGATCAAAAGGTGCTTCAGCAAAGTATTGGTTTAAGGGTGTGCACACTTATGCATTCAGCTTATGGTATGTTATTTATTTTTCATATTTGTTCCTCTAACAGATTTGTTTGGTTTTCAATTGAATTGTACAGGTTAAAGGTCACATTAAAGGTGGCAAGAGTTTTGAAATGATTTATTGTGGTCTCATTTTTGCTTATCACAAGAACCTGCCATTTTAACAGGGGTGTGTACACCTTTTTTATCCACAGTATAAGAGTAATATTTAAAATATGTCCCTAGTTTTGGGCCTTTGTCCCTCCATTTTGTCAGTCTTTGTCCAGATTTCTTGCACTGACAGGTTGTGAGGTATGCTACAGATATGTTACATCTCCTGCAAATAGGCCCCTGTGATGACCACTGTGATGCAATGCAGTTAACCCCACTACAAGTTAGCATGCACATATCACAATATGGCTAAGAATGACAGTTTTGTGCATGGTAAAATGCATGCCCTTAACATGCTTGGGTATTGGATGGCACAGTGGTGCAGCAGTAGCATTGTTGCCTCATAGCAAGAGGTTCTCCAGTTCGATTCTTGGCTGGGGTGTCTTCTGTGTGGAGTTTGCATGTCCTCCATGCATTCATGTGGGTTTCCTCCAGGTGCTCTGGTTTCCTCCCATGTTACAAAGACATGTATCTGTAGCCTTTCTCCATGCGCCTCCATGAAAATTGGCTTTGTTCCATATTGGACTTTCCTGGTTACCAAATGTTAAATAAATAAGTATTGGTGAACTACAACAGGATAATTCCATAATCACTGGCTTCAGGCTGCTGTCCCACATCCAGACCAGAGGGACCTATGTAGTTGTGGAAGCAAGGCATTGTCAGCAGACTCACATTGGGCATTGGTACAAGATGAATGCTGCTTTTCTGCACATGTACAGTACAAGCTCCGATATTACACAATTTGCTGTCCTTCACCATAGCTGTGCACTTCTGTGCATTACTAAACCCCACCCACAACTGTGTTTTGATCTGAGATATGCATCTAGATACTCTACAGATTCCAGTATGGCTGCTACAGTAGTAGATTGATGTCAACTGGGACCTTACCTGCACGGTCCTCACCTAATGTCTGGGTGACATCCACCTCCACAATGTGGGTGTCTTAACTCTGCTGTTGTTGTGTGGTGGGTGCCACAAAGTTGGCAAGGAGCCCCTCCATAGGTGTAAGTGGATCCTGCATAGCAGGACCCCCACATGTGGCTGTGTGGTCCCTGGCCACAGCAGCATCTTTTTGGCAGGCATTATGGATGATGTCAGTCACTCAATGCCTGACCTGTTTATATGTCCATGCGTGCTGACCCACGTCACTTACCCTGTATGAGGTCATCCCACAGGGCGGTCCACTCCCAAAGATGCATTTGATTACAGCCAAACATCACCCCATGGTGCTGCAGTATGGTGTTGATGATTGCTGATGTCTCTGCATCTGAATATGGTGGCTGTCTGGCACGCTGCATGTCATCTGGAAGAAATAAGCAGGGAAATACAACAAAGAACCTTATACATTGGTCATCATTACTTCCAAAACCTGCACATCAACATTGACTAGCACTAGCCACCACTTAGGACCACATCATACCCCGGTCATGCCCAGTATGAGCTTACATTGCACTCCTGGACATGATGTGTCATGTTCCCCCCATGAGGGCCAGTAAATTGCATACACCTCCATTCATCATTCACTTTTGTGTAGAGGGATGACAGTGGCCATCAACTATGTAGATGAGATGTCGATGGTGCTCAGGCTTTGTTTGACTACAGCATGTAATGGAGCTGGGAGCACATTCCTGAGTTCATGTAGGATGTAAACAGGGATGCTATCAGGTCCCATGGAGACTTAATTTTGTTACCTTTGAGTAGGAATTATGGACCTGCTCCCTGATGATGAGGGGAGGGGTGCAGGTGCTGTGCATATCCATCTATACTGACAGGGGGATAGGGGGCTGATGTTTTCACTTAACCTGTCTGCAACAGGTTGGCTATAGCTATGGCATGTGTGTACGCATGTGGCGTGATTGCACACCAGTACAGGGTGGGTTCAGTTGTTGCCTCTGAGATTGAAGACATATGTGACGATGGACTTGTGAATGGCCTTGGTGGATATGTCCAATTAGGACCCATAGATAGCCTTACAGTGATTCACCTGTGACCTTATATGCTTGTTCAGAAAAAAGTGGACTTGCTTCCAAATTGGTGCCTGCTCCTACTTGGCCTGTACAGCCAATATAGTGACCTATGCTGTGGTTTGTGTATTGCTGCTGTCCACCAAAGGGGATTACATCTTGGTGGAGGCGGATTTTACAAGTCAGGTATTGCTGAGCCCATACAGCTATGTAGGTGCTCATATAGCTGTTTGTATTAGGCATGAACATGAGGTCATAACACAGTTGCACACTTCTCCAATTTCAACCTGATAATCTTGCTTATTCTTGTACCCATTTCTGTGTCAGGACAATGAAACCATGAATTACCACATAGGTGGCAGTACACTAAACACCGTAAATGTGATAAGAGACTTAGGGACACAGTTGGACAGTGGTCTCACCTTCAATAACCACATCACCACAACAATCATGAAATCCTTCTATGTGGCACACCTCATCACTAAGGGCTTTTCATCCAGAAAAAAGGAGGTCATTGTCCCACTGTACTCATACCTCATTAGACCCATTATAGAATACAATGCCCCTTTTGGTATGTACCTCTCAAGACATCTGCAACAACTGGAAAGGCTGCAGAAATACCTTACTAACAGAATCACAAGCCTAAAGCAGATACCCTATACTGACTGTCTAAAAAAACTCCACCTATACTCTGTCGCATATCATCTACTTAGAGGCGATCTCTGCTTAACATACAAGGCGATGTCAAACCCATAACTGTTGGACATGCTGCACTTAATGAATTCCCAATCCCTCAGGGACACATGCTCCAGGGATCTAAACCTTGTCATTACAATGAAAAATACATGCTGGAGGGGTAGTTTCATGACCCAGAAACTCCCCAGACTCTGGAATAGACTGCCCATACATGTCAAGCAGAGCGCCTCTTTGGCCATCTTCAAAAGGAACCTTGATGATTGGATGGGAGATAGGAAATTCACCCTGCTAGACAGGGGTCTAGGGAAGTAAATAGCCAGGGAATTGTTATGGCTAGGCTTGTATAGTCCCTAGAGCTGATAGCCTAGTACCAACCTATGAACCTATGAACTTATGAACCTATGAAATAACCAGTAGCTGTAGACATTTATGTTTGTTGGATGCACTGAAACTATGATTACACATGTGTACAACATGTACAGCTTATTTACCTGATGTTTTGCATCTCATGTCTGTTGTTGTGAGGCATCCAGCTACACATACTCATACATACATGTGCACAGTTAATACCTGATATATATTTCTGTTCTATGTCAGTATGGCACACTGTATTTACACACTTGCTGCTCCATCGTACCTCTCAACCTGTTAGAGCAGGACATCTAGACAATGGCACACATAAATGGGGGGGCAATGGCCTAAAATTAGTGACACCTTATTAATACTGCTGTAACACACTTAAGTCAGTTGGTAGCACAGTAAGCTTTGCAATCACAGAAATACCCTGGAGGATGTCCAACATTCATGTGTATGCTATTATGTTCTGATGTCAGTCTTCACAGATTTGCCAATGATTTGCCAGACATAACACAACTCTATGAGGAAATGACTACAACTATGAGGCACACGTGGCCTGTGTGCAGAACACTGGACAGTTGAATGTTATGAGCTCAGTATATGACATGCAGTTCAACAAGCACATCTGCGACAGTAGTTTACTGTGCACATACCCTGTATAAGTCTCTTATATTTGTAAGATAAGACAAACATGTGTATCATAGTTGTATTCACAAGTAACATGTATATTTATGACATCTCAGTAGCTGGCCTAGCAGTGCCACAGTCAGTATTGTTCAACAGACACTCCAGTAGTACTCATATGTGAGCAGTCCTTTCCTGGTGTGACTCAGGGTCCTGAGCTGAGTTGTATGTCACTGCAGACAGAGCCAGATGCTATGGCCATATGTGCTGTTCAGCAATATATTGGTACAGCAAATCTTGTTGAGACATATTTGTTTAACTTCCCATTACCCATTATTGCATACACTTACTGCATTCCATTATATGCTTACTTGTTTGACATTCTTTTTTTCAAGTATTCCTGTATTTCATTTGTTTGTTTGTTTGTTTGTTTGTTTCTTTCTTTCTCTTTCTGTCTACACATGTAGAGGTATAGACCTGTTTTGCATAGGCAGCAGCTTGCTTTTTGTAGGATATGTTCATGAGCAGGTGATGGCCTGTCCACCAATTGGTTTCTCTCACTTGCTATTATTCCAATAGCCAATGGCATGGCAACACACTCCTATAATTGAGTACTTCATGTGGGTGTTGCCCTTTTCCTTGCCTGTGAGAGGGACATCATGGAGGTGTGTGAACTACAGCATCACAGAGAGTAGGTGGAAATACCTCTTACAGCACGACATGTGGAGACAGCCAAACAAAATGGGGGAGAAGGTTCCAGACTTAGGGACAGAATGTAAGTATTGCTGTTATACAGTTGGAATAATGCTAGATTAACAGAATTTGTGTGCACATGCATTTTTTGTATGATTTCAGGTCTGACAGTGTTATGTGTCTGACATAACTCTCAACTGTAGGGCTAACTGCAGAAAGGCCAGAGGTTTGACTCTTATGTTTGAGCTGTTCCTCAGACAGTTTTTGTCCTTGGCAAATCAGTAGGATACTGTGGGGATTGCAGTCAGTAAATGCTAACATCCATTTGTGTTTCTGACTTCATATCCCTCAGATAAGATATGTTACAACAAATACTGTTATACCAGCAACTTTGTCTGTTTATAACAGCAATATTTCAAATATGCAGCTGTTTTTCAGCCTCTGTCCCCCAATTATGTCAGTCTTTGTCCAGATGTCATGCACTAAGAGGTTGATAGGTATGGTAAATCATTATTTAGTGCCTTCATTCCTGATATCATCCACGTGATGTAGCAGAATCCCAGACATGTTATGAGGCAGAGGCCATATATATGAGGCCAAAGCCTGGACATTTTGTGGGAATCTGTACAGTTGAGATGGCTGTGTATATCTGGCCATTGTTAACAGACTGACAGGATTGTGTAGCAGTGTAGTGTGCATATGTTAGTTGGGCTGTGTAGATAGGAGGGTAGATGTGAGTGTCATGGCTCCTTTTCTATCTGACTGTGCATGCTGCACCAGTTTCTGGTGGTCTATCAGCTTTATATGTTTGTAGGGACAGACTGTGACATGTCCCGTACCACCTCAGGATTCCTACTACACTATGACTTGGGGCAGTATATGTAGGGGTAGTGTGTGAGTGGCAAACAGGATATATTTGTCCACACAGTTGTTATACTATAGTGTTCAGTTGGTTTACCTGTATGTCAATGTGACTGTGGTGCAATTGGTTGTGGGTATGCACTTTCACACCAGTGTCTGTTTTTCACTATTGTTACATACCTGTAGTGCCTGATATATTTGCAAATGCATGTGTAATTCCCCATAGCTGACTTGGGATAGTGCTGTGTCAGTCTGACTGTAGTTTGGATGGTGTTTGGTGACATGCTTGACAACTCAATATAGTATCTCTAATGTTATGTTATGTCCACATTTGTCATGTCGACATATTCGTAAGATGTCCAGTTGTCTGGCTCATATCTTTGGTCTGGTCCCCATAACTGTTGTGCATTTCTGACAAATCAGTGGAATGATATGCAGATTGAAGTCACTAAATAATGAGAAGCAACTGAGTCCCAGACTTGTGATATTTCAGACAGTATATGTTAGAACAGATGGTGTTACTGCAGCAACTTTCTCAGCATATCTACTCAAGTATTTTAGATATTTCCTTATTTTCATGCCTTTATCCCCCACTTTGTCAAGATTGGTCCAGATTTGCTGCACTAAGGGGTGCTGAGCATACATTTTACATACCTGGATTGTCACAGAATGTCCAGGTTTTTGGCTGATATTTTTGTTCAGTTCCACAAATGATTTGTATTTTTCTGGTAAATTGCTATGATGATCTGAGGATTTCTGTCAGTAAATAATGACCTCATATCCTTCAGAAAATGTATGCTGCAACAAACTCTGTTACTCTAACAACTATATATATATATATATATATATATATATATATATATATATATATATATATATATATGTGTGTGTGTGTGTGTCTGTGTGTCTGTGTGTCTGTGTGTCTGTGTGTCTGTGTGTGTGTGTGTGTGTGTGTGTGTGTGTGTGTGTGTGTGTATGTATATTTACAAGACTAAACTGATTCCACAGAGTTTTTTCCCTACTGTTGAATGACTCTACACGTGTTTGAAAAAGTATCAGAAAGTCTTACAGCTCAAATGGTGTAGTAGTATATTACTGTGACTATAGTGTACAGGGCCCTAGATTAGAGACTTCGCTGGGCTGATTATTTTGTTGCTGGGCAGAACAAAGGTTGATGGAGTGATTAAGGCACTTTTAAGCAGTTGTAAGTGGGTTTACATGGTTTTGCGGGAAGTTAAATGATGCTAACAGATAGTTTAGTACCTCTTAGCTTCACTTAGCACCGCTTACTCTTGCTTACACACACGCTAATTTTAATTAAAGAAAAGAAAAAAGGTTGATAGGAAAGTGGTGAAATGGGAGCAAGCAGGGGGTAAAACATTAGGAAAACCAGCTAGGGATGTGCAGGATGGGTGTAGGAAAGGACCATAGCTGCACATTTCGTCTACAGCAACAGCTGTAAATAATGTTTAGAATTTGGAATTTACACCCGCACACCCCACAGGGAGGGCTGTTGGTGACAGACATTTGTAGAATAATTTGCCAGTAGATTGATTAATTTCACTGTACATGGGGGTGAAATGTAGAGCAATGTATGGGGCAATGATTATTTTGTGGGACAGATGCCTTTTTTTTTTGTAGGTGAGAGTGGGATGTTGGGAAAAGTCTGTAGGTATGTTTGGAGAGGTAGTTTGAGTAGGTTAGGTAGCATTTACAGAAAGACAAAACACACAAGACAGCAGACAGGGGTGGTATATGACACATGAGGGGGATAAATACCTTGGACGGGGAGGGTGGTTGGCAATCAGAAGCCCATGACCCTCCAAATGGATACAGTAGGACTGAAGTCCCCACCCATGGGCAGTCACCACTGCCCCTTCACGGTCCCAAAGGTGTGCTGGGGGCTGGACAAGATGGGCAGCCTGCCCTCAAAGTGCACCAGGCAGCCCTCCATCTGGTGCAGCTGCCCACCCAACTCGGAGTGGATGACACTGTGCACCATATTCCGGAACATGCTGTGGGTGATGGGCTCCTCTTCATGCCCGCACCCAGTGGGGGGAATGAGCCCCACCCCCTGAGGTGGCTCCACCCGAAGGTGGTGCAAGAACAGTGGAGGAGGATGTTCCAGGTGGGGTCCCAGATGTGCTGGGGCCTGGTGCTGCTGCCAGATGGGATGGGACAGGTGGATCCTCCAGAATCTGCCTTCCCAAACATGGTATAGTGTTGTGGTTTTCCAAGATATATTGGTTAGTCATGAACAGCACATTTCAAAATTAGTTATAACAGCATGTGTGTGTTTTCTCATTAACCCAAACCAACAGATTTCAAACAGTTGCATAGCAAAAAGAACACATGCACAAATGGAACAACAGTAAGCATTTTAACAGCATGCAAGTCACAGTGACGGCAACAGGCCACCAATAATGGTATTTGAACAAGGTATGTTAATATGCAACCAATGATATATATGAACAATAATAGAACATATGTTCCCAGCAATAGGTTTTCAGAACAACATACCCATAGTATATGAATAATAATTACTGATGCAGATGACAGGTGGGGGTAAAGAATAAAAAGTCCATTAACAACTCTATCAGCTTCTATTTTTCACAACAGTACTGCTCAAATACTCTACAGGTCTGCCCTCACTTTACGTCTGCCTATGGACCATAGCTTCTGTGGCACATACATACCTGTTAGACTAACAAAGAAAAAAACGAGGGTGTAGTAATGAAGTAAATAAAACCAGTAAAATGAAAAGAAAACTTCACCATAGGAACAGTCCTTCTCCCAGCAGCCAATAAACCAATAAGTCACATAATTCCAAGTAGTCCAACAAGTTTATTACAAACAGAATCCAAGAAGAACGAACTGGGTAAGCGCTTTCAATCAAAAACAACAGGACTTTTTCAAACTATAGTGTTTCACCAGTAAATGAAGTTTAAATAGATCAAACAATTAATTAACACATTATTAAGCAATCAACTGATTAACTATTAAATAAAATTTTCATCAGTAAATAAAATAAAATGAATATAGTATTCAAGGCAATAAAAAATAAAACAATTGTATAAATTCTATTATAAAATGATAAACATAATAAAACTTTTTTTTTATAATTTATTTACAGGTCTTGTGTTCTGTCTTTTAGAATGGTAACAATGGAGAGGTATTCATTCATACCTGGGAGGTCTATTAGCTCCCAGTTTGAGTTGCCATTTTAACTCACTTTTATAAATTCTGTTACCACAGTCACCACCTCTAGGGTCCTTTTTGATAATTTCAAGGATCCCAAACTTAAATCTAGCTTCACCCTTACATAACAAGGTGTGTTTAAATAGGACATTATTGATGTTTTTGTTGGTTATTGCATACTGATGTTCATATATACATTTACAGAGTGCCCTCCCTGTTTTTCCAACATAAAATGTCCTACAACTCTGACATATACTTAAATATGTTAACCCACTACTATTACAGTTATCAGTAACTAAAAAAACTTTTACTTGAAATTCCCCAATTGTGATAGATGGGCTCAAAATAGCTCTTAGGTGCAGGATAGGCTGTATTCTATAGACATTCTTGTTCATCCCTTCTTAGTTTTTTATGGTTTCTAACTTTATTTTCTTTTACTTGTTGTTCTACCCTTTCAAACACATTATTGTATTTCAATTCTGTGCTAGGGAAATCTAAATCAGAAATAATGGCATTGTTCAACACATTAATATCGTCTAATAAAGTATTAATTCAGTTTGTATTAATTTTTACAATAAAATGTAGCAGTTCAATGCCATGTTGATGAAACATGGCTAATAATTCATTGTACTCAGGTTGATTCACATTTAAACCATTAGGAAATTTATACATTTTAAGGCCCTTTGTAACCGTCTACATTCTTATACTATCAATTTGCAAATTACGTACCTTGCCCATCTTTTGCTCAAATTCGTGCAGTTTATGATTTAAATCGTTTTTCTTAGTGATCCGCATGTTGTTATTGAAGGATAAATCCTGGTTTAACCATTGCTGGAAACGTGAAGTGGGTTGTGTAAGCTCCAATGGTTTGTTTGAGATTTGGCCACAAGGAATACTATTAGGAAATGACAAACAAACAGTTCGTGGGTGATCTGATGTTGATGCTGAATCCATCAAAGGAATAGTAGGCAGAGACTGACGTACATTCATTACCGAAACGGATGAACTCTGCATTTTGTCCAAAGTTAATTGCAACTGCTGGTACTGAGTTGTCATCAGTTTAATAATGGTAAGATTACCCTCCTTACCATTCGGTGTCGGATCCTTGTTGTTCACAAAGTCAAGTAAAGAACACGAATTGTGTTCTAAGCTGCTGTCAATATCCGTAATGTTTAGTCTCTGCCAACAGTACAACCGCTGCAGTAACACTGTTTTCCATACTAGTTTCTAAGGTATGAAAGCTGTCCTAAAACACCCTTAAAATGAGACCAACAAAGAATAAAATGAGAGTGCTTTAATGAAGTAAATAAAACCAGTAAAAAGAAAAGAAAACTTCACCATAGGAACAGTCCTTCTCCCAGCAGCCAATAAACCAATAAGTCAGATAATTCCAAGTAGTCCAATAAGTTTATTACAAACAGAATCCAAGTAGAATGAACTGGGTAAACGCTTTTGTCCAAAAACAACAGGATTTGTTTCAAACCATAGTGCTTCACCAGTAAATGAAGTTTACATAGATCATCAATTAATTAACACATTATTAAGCAATCAGTTGATTAACTATTAAATACATTTTTCATCAGTAAATAAAATAAAATAAATATAGTATTCAAGGCAATAAAAAATAAAACAAGTGTATAAATTCTAATATAAAATGTTAAACATAATAAAACTTTTTCTTATAATTTATTTACAGGTGTTGTGTTCTGTCCTTTAGAATGGGAACAGTGGAGAGGTGTTCATTCATACCTAGGGATCTATTAGCTCCCAGTTTGAGCTGCCATTTTAGCTCACTTTTATAAATTCTATTACCCCAGTCACCACCTCTAGGGTCCTTTTTGATAATTTCAAGGATCCCAAACTTAAATCTAGCTTCACCCTTACATAACAAGTGTGTTTAAATAGGGCATTATTGATGTTTTTGTTGGTTATTGCATACTGATGTTCATATATATGTTTACGGAGTGCCCTCTCTGTTTCTCCAACATAAAATGCCCTACAACTCTGACATATACTTAAATATGTTAACCCACTACTATTACAGTTACCACTGATAAAAAAAACATTTACTTGCAATTCTCCAATCGTGATAGAGGTTTCTTCTATAATGAAGGTGCAATAAATACATGCTCCACATTTCTTTGTTCCATGATGTTTAGTGATCTTTTGAAGTGGGTGCTCAAAATAAAACTTCATATTGGGCCCCATTTTTGCAACAAAAGTAGTAACTTTCCCCAAAGTGTCAAACTCCTCACTGTTTGCTTCAAGTATCCCCCAGTTTTTAATAACAATATTCCTCACCTTTCTTTCCAAGGGACCATAGAATGCACCAATGGAGTTACTAAAATTATTTTGTTCTACATGGGGGGGTTGAAATGGTAAAATCACTACCTAATAAGGATGTGTATTTTGTTCCCCATTCTTGTAAAATTTCAAAGGCAGTGTCCTGAGCTCAAGTACTGGGGTACCCTCGATCAGTGAACATCTGTGTAAGATTAGTCAATTCACTTTTTAGATTATCAAGAGTGGAGCACATTCTTGCCCTTCTAATCATTTGGCCTTTAAACATGTTTTTCTTAGTATACAAGGGACGTTTACTATTGTAGGCCAAAAAACTATTGGAGTAAGTTGGTTTACGAAAAACCTTTGAAGTAAAAATTATTTTCACTTGATCTTTAACAATGGAAACATCCAGCTAATATATATTTTCCTTAGAGTAACTGAGTAAATTTAAAATAGGACCACATTTGATTAAGGTGTTCAGAAAAGTTAACTGTTGTTTCGTCTCCTTTCCACAAAATGAACACACCATCCAGGTAACAAAGGTAAAGATTCCATCTGTTACTAAATACACTGTTAAGTATGTATTTCTTTTCTAGGTGGCCATAACTAAGTTAGCATAAATAGGTGCACTGCTAGAACCCATGGCCACCCCCTTCACCTGTCTAAAGTGTCCTTCCTCAAATGTGATGTAGTTGTTATTTTGTAACTTGTTGGACTACTTGGAATTATCTTTCTTGGTTTATTGGCTGCTGGGAAAAGGACTGGTCCTACGGTGAAGTTTTCTTTTCTTCATACCTGTTAGACTGTCAACTTATAATGGTATGGAGCACACTGGGTGAACTGTGACTACTTTACTGGGGGGACTTGTACATGTCAGGGTTGCATACTTGACAAAAAAGGGTTACCCTGCAATGATCTTGTGTGAGTCTGCTTCTAGCATAGTTCACCTGAATTTCTATCTGTGACCGAGGTGATTGGCAGCAGTGACCACTAACCATGACAGCATGACACTTGAGAGAAATTTATCATGAAGATGGCATATTGTATGTACCTATCCTGCTGTCATTTGCAGGCATGGGGTTGGTCAGTGGGACAGTTGTACATGGTGTATTGTTATACCCTTCAAACAGCTACTATAAACATTTCATTACCTGTAAGACTTGTGGAGAAAATATCTTTTACCACTATCTGACTGTTTCTACAGATATTCAAGATTTCATGAGTGTATATATGCACATATTTCAGTAGCACTCCCTGGATTTGAACCATGTCTGGATGTGCTAAAATGAACTACAAGACTGTTTCTCATCACACTGAGCTCCTGGGGAACTGCTGTTTGTTGTTTGTCTGTTTTCTTCCTAATACTCTGTGAGTTAGACAGTCTGACCTTGTAATCCTGAGAGTTATGCATGACAAATAGTGTACTGTGTAGTAATTCTTTGAAATTACACGGTCTGGAAAGCAAAGGTTAACACAAGGCACTGCTGTAGGGGACACACTATAATACATTTGACATTAGTATTCAGGGTTCAGATCTTAGTAAATAACATATGTCATATTTCATGCAAATCTTGATTTACAGCTCAACAATCTACTGCTTTACATACTAGCTGGTTCTCAGAACAACTTCTGTTAATTCATGCTGTCAAAGCCATATTTTCTGTGCAGAACCAGTACACATTCTATTTCAACAACATACCAGAATAAACACAACAGTTGGTGGTTTAGGTTTTTATTGTAGTTATATGGCACAGTGCTCTACTACTGTATATGCTATAGATGATTATTAGTTTGTCAAGCATTTCTTTAATCGTTAGACACAGAACACAGTAAACAATTTACTCCTTCTTATTTATTTCACTATATACTGCAAGGTAGATCTGTACTCACCAGACTCATGGTGCAGCCTTGGCAATCTGTCTGCATGGGCCTCAACATTGCTAGCCCTGTCTGCTGCAGCTGTAGCAGGAGAAAACAAACGAATATTATACATACCTGTCTAGAAAATACTCAGTCTAGAATTTGGTACAGCTATATTTGGGATACTTGCAAACTGCTAGAGCATGGTTGTCCCAAGTGACTTGGATCCTCTGGGCCAAGAGCACCTCCTTCCTCCATTTTAGGTCAGCATAGGAATGCCATATTTGCTCACCAGTTCAGGGGATGCCAGTGGCACTGGTGAGATCCCATGCCAGATGGTCCCAGGCCTTCGCTTTATACTGTGAGCCCTGACACTGGTCCTGCAGCAGTCTGTTGTCATGATTTGCTACAAGGAGAACAGCCATGACTCTGGAATCAAAAATGGCCCAGCCCTGTACCCAAAAACATGAGCCCTCACCACACCTGACATCGTTCCTACTCAAAGCAAGCTACAACAGATTCTAGCTGTATTCCCACCTGCACCTTTTAAATAAGGGTATAATCCCACCCTTCACCATCACTGGACCGATTTGAAAATGCTAAGCTCAGCTAAGCAGTGCACAAATCCGTTAAGCTGAGTTGAACAGTGCTTAAAGGGGTAATTGCCTGAGCACTGCTTAACAGTGTGCAAATTCGCTTAGCTGAGCTGACTGCTGCTTAGTATTTAAGTATAACTAATGCTTAAAATGGCTAAGCACAGCTGAACACTGCTGACCATTGCTCACTTTTCACTTTAAAAAAATATCAGAATAATGACTTAATTAATCATTACTGACATATTAGTGAGTGTATATGATTTACTTTACATGTTGTCCCTCTATGTGCTTTCATTACATGGGAAAGCAGTGTTAATTACACGTTACACTTATGAAACATGTCTTTCTGAAGAAGTCTTGATAATAAATAAGACGAAAGCACTAAAGTTCTACAAGAGTTGTTGGTGTGATTTACTATTTTTTTGAATGCTTTTATTGTCACGAAGTTCATTTCTTTGCTTTCATTACATTACCATGGGGTGTGACTATACTGTATGGGACACTTATGTATACTGGTTCCTATTAGAAGAATGAAAGTCCAAAATATCGAATGGCTGTATACATGAAAATGGCGTTCATCAATGTGTTTTTGTGAAATTATCAGTACAGTGAAGATCAAGAAATTTGCCCTTTCCTCACTGTAGTGCGATCTTGGAGTTGGTATATATAATTAATGTGGGGTGTGGGGGAGTAGCATCCCATAATAAAGGGTACAAAGTTCGGCATTTTCTCTGTTCACAGTGTTTGATTATATGAACTTTCATTCATATAATATAGACCCGTGTATACATGGGTGATTTCACTTTATATGCACTCACACTTCCATTTTAGCCCAGCTACACTACCCTGGTTGACAAATATCAATTACTACATAATTTAAAATAAAAATAAGAATTTTAACACTGTTTTCCCATGTAAAAATAAAGTGCTTGTTTTGGTACTCAAATTGTAAATGCCTGCATACAAATCTGGGACTCTAACCACTACACTATCTTGGCATTAGGATTTTAGCTGTATAGTTTTATTTATCTCCTATGGGATGTTTAAGCAATCATGAGCAGTGAGGCATAACACACACACCCACTCAGCTATGCTTAAACATACCTGAGAATGGAAAACAAAATAAATGAATCAATCTACTTTATTTACATGTATCTGTACTCCTTGTCAGTCACAGTAAGGGAAATTGTAAGGGGGCACATAGGGACAGATTTTAATTATTGCTCTTACAAACTTATTAAGTGTTACTGTCATTTTCTAGCAAAACCATTGGCAAATCACCTGGGGTTTAAGTCAGAACATTTGGGTTTCAGACTGCATACCCTTCAGAAAATCTATGCTAATGCAACCCTTTTATTCTATCAACTTTCCAAGTTTGTAACTGCAATATTTAAAAATTGCTCCTATTTTTGGGCCTTTGTCCCCCATTATTTATGGCTTTGTACAGCTTTCTTGCTCCAGAGGGTTGAGATGTATGTGAGGCAGGCATCTGGGCATTCTGTGGAAACCTGTACAGTTGAGGGTTATGAACGTATGGCACTTTGACAATGGCAGACATTTGGGTTTCAGACTTCATAGCCTTCAGGAAAACTGTGCTAATGCAAACCTTTTATTCTATCAACTTTCCAAGTTGTAAGTATAATATATAAAAAGTGTCCCTATTTTTGGGCCTTTGTCCCCCCTTTATTTATGGCTTTGTACCATTTTCTTGCTCTAGGAGGTTGAGAGATATGTGAGGCAGGCATCTGGACATTCTGCAGAAACATGTACAGTTGAGGGGTATGGCCGTATGGCACTTTGACAATGCAGGGTGTGTGTGACAGAACCTGTCACACACACCCTGCATTGATTTTGTGCTCCCCTATCTATTTCAGTGTCTGTGGACACTGTTTTCCTAATTTTATTTGATTTGAAATGCTTTTAAAAAGTTATATATGGCACTTTCTGAGTGCATGGGATTTGTTAGATGTGCATGCACTACTTAAACGCCCCCTACTCTCAGTAGTGCTTGTGTCCTTTTAGCCTTAGCAGCAGCACACCTTCATGAATATGTAAGGCACTCTGCTGTTAAAGCTAAGGGTAAACAGACATGGTTCCCTCCATGCAGGAATAGCACTATTCCTCCACGGAGTTTATTGAATCCCGGTGCTAATCTTTTCATCACCTACAAAATGTAACAAAAGCCAAGAATCACTTCTGACAAGACCCATTTTACAAAACTTCTAAAATAAAAATTCTCTGCTCAACTATGAATCAGGTCTTGAAACCTGAGAAACCCATTGAAACTGTCTTTCTAACTAATGAAACTGAATTCATCATAGCCTGTATCTTTAATAGTCATTTCATCAATGCATTCATTATACTTAATAAGTACAACTCCAATTCATTCACACTAATGAAACTTCCACATACTAACAATTCTACAGCTTGTACCCATCTCTATAATAAAGCAATATCTCCCAGAACTCAAACCTTTCACTCTATCCCCAGATAATCTCTCTGAAGAATTCCATAATACAGCTACTAATTCCATTGCCTATCATGCCTTCAGCCTCATAAACAGACCTATGCAGGAATGCTTGTTCCCTACTTAGCAGAAACAATCATATATCCTGCCATTACACAAAGGTGGTCTCAGGACTGAACTGTCTATCTTCAGACCCATTCCAATATTCTCTGCTGTTTAAGATCATTGAGGAATGTATCTTCTCTCAACTATTAACCTATCTTTAAAAAAAAACAAAACTCTTCTTCCAATTCCATCCTGAACTTTACTCATTGCACAACACTGACACTGTTCATCTATTGTTCCTTAACATTGGTCATAAAAAAGAAATAACAATTACCTTATTTGGTTAGTCTTCATTGACTTATTTTGATAAGAGTTCAGTATATAGTCTCTTACTACTAACTACTTTGCCAACTCTTATCCTTTGGTCTCTCCCCCTCAGCTCTGAAATAGTTTAATACCTATCTCATTAATGGGATGTAAAGTATAAAATGGCTACAATCCAAATCAACCTTTTTACCAATATCATTTGGAGTCCTTCAGGGTTCAATACCTAACCACCATACGTTTCAAAATATTCATCAATAAATTTCCTATTTCCTTATCCAGAGTACTGACAATTCAACCACTATCTGCACTTACAAAAATAGTGCCCAAACTTCAGAACATCATGCAGCTCTCCCTCTTCTCTACTGAAACTTAATTGAAATAGTCTTACCTTGTGCTAAACCCTAAAAAGCTAAGCTAATGCTATTCTTCCCTTCCCCAAGCAAAACACTTGCACCCAAATAAGAATGAAATGTAAAGATTAATTTCACACTTCTTTCTTCAAATGGTAACACTGTTGAATTTGTTTCCCCTCACATAAATCCGAAGTGTCATCATTAATAAAAGTCTAAGATTTGACCCCAGTCCCAACAGGTGGTCAAGGAAATAAATCAAACTCTTGGCCACCTGTTGGGCATGTGTTCAAGAAAATAAATCAAACACTTGGACTGCTGTATTAGGCAAAATACTGCTTTACATGTCGTACTCTCAAATGTAGAGAAACTAAGTACCTTCTTCCCACACTCTTGCATGCTGCCTCACATCTTTTCAAATAGGCATTCAGCCCAGCTTACAAAACATGAGCAGTGCTACATCATGAAGTTTAATACCAATGTAAACAATAACACGTCTACAGCATTGCCATAAAAGAGTGCATTGGCTTAAATACCTAATTTATCTCAAACACTGTAAGTGCAAAATAGCACTTGAATTTTAACACCAAAGGAATTTTCTTCAATGGCGTACTCCCATTAGAAAATTTCACTCTTCTGATAAATTCCACAGTTATATTACTGCCTCCCATAACTCTCATAGTGAGTCTTTATGGTAAATGGGGGAACACCTCAACAGTAGCAGATCTGACTACAAATTAAGAGGTCCTTGTACAGATCTCTTTGCTCCTGGTGGGGTATCTTCTGACTGACTTAGATCTCCTGGAGTATAAACTGAAGGTAGGTAGTTGTTTCATTAAATCTAGAACTCTCTTTTGACCTCCATCAGGCATATCAGAAAACCCAATGTCTTTCAAATGGACATCCACACAGGAGTTGAATCGCACAACTATAAAGCAATAAAACGCCAGAACAGCGACCAGCTACCCTATTTGCTGCACTCATGCACACCAATTTGAGCAGATTTCTAGCTCTAAAGCTTCCATCTCCAAGACAAGGAACATTGGCTGTTTATATGGAAGAAGCTCTAGAATCGAGTACCCCAAGAACCACTAACAGCCTACCTGTAAGCACCACACACATCTGCATTCACTCAACACATAATGTATAGCTGCCATCCTGTTATCGCAGGAGATCTGGGCAAGCAAAATGAAACAGCTCTTCTGAATGCTTCTAAATGTAAATTTCTCCACTGCCTTTTGTAAGTAGTATAAATCATGTTATACATTGACTCATGGCTCCTATAATTGCTACTACAGTATCATCCACTGTTGTACAATATTTCATTGTGTTATTATAAGATCATAGGATTATAGGAAGTTTATTTACTTATGTATTTATTTATTTATTTTATTTTGCATTTGTTAACCGGGAATGTCTGACTGGATATGTGTCCATTTTCAGCGGAGGCCCTGGGAGAAAGGTTCCAAATGTACATAACAAGTGTAAATACACTGAAATTCTTACATTGTATTATAACAACATAGATATTTGTTTAATGATGTATATACACACAGGTACATGTTTTTCTGAAGTACAGACAGGAAATGGATGGAAGTTAATAGATGAGAAGGAAATAGTTAGAGATTTCATCTGAAAAGGGGAAACACATAGCCTTAAGGTGGCTAACATACATAATATCAACATTATGTCAATTCTTACCAGCAGGTGAGAAACAAATTAATTCTGCCCAGTTAAAGGATCAGAGTTTTATACTTGTAGCAAGGTTGCCATATATAGTTTCTGTCTGAATGGGGTTAGTCAAGGTTTGTACAGGGACAAAGCCAGAGCATTTTTAGGTATTTCTTTAGGGAAATTTTGAATTGGGATAAGGAGGACAGAGTAGTAAGTTCAGCAGATAGCAAGTGCTAGGTTATTGGCCCTGAGGCCCTTATAAGCCTAGCCAAGGGTTTAGGCCATGTTTAAACAAATCAGCACCAAGGGGTTAGGAGGGTGGCCTAATGGTTAAAGTGCTTGCTTTACAAACACAAGGTGCAGGGTTTGAGTCTCACAAGGGATAACTGGCTAGGCTTAAAATGGCTCACAAGGGCAGTTAGCCTAGTACTAATCTATGAATCAAAGCCCCTGTCCAGCAGGAACACAGGTGGAATCTCATGAGTGTATTTTCTGTTTCCCATCCAGTTCTCCAGGTTGCGCTTAAAAAGGAATAATTCCATTACCTGCAATACAAACCTTCTTGACTTCATATTTCTTAACATCGATGGATGCTTTCTCTCTCTTTGGCATCAAGGCAAAATTTAATTCACCAGCCCCTTTCATAGGTTCAAAGGTGTGTACTAGGCTAACGGCCCTGGAGCCTTTACAAGCCTATCCCATAGGATTACCCTGGCATTGTGCCACCCAACCTTAGTTCCCAGTGCCCTGTCGAGTACAGCCACTGGAGTGATGCCCCTCTAGCATGCTCTGTTGACTGTGGTAATGAGGTTGAGGTCTCTGGAGCATGTGGTGCAGAGGGTTGGCATTTCTTTAGCTGTAGCATTTCTAACAGAGCTGTTAGCAAGTGCAGTTTAACATCACCTACCATGTGCCTGAAGGAAGTAAAGATGAAAACAGTGACTATGTCTACACTGTGTCCATACAGTTTCCCAGTAATTAGCTTTTCCCAGTCTCTGGTGAATAGCCGAAGCTCTCTTTTTGACTCTAAATGTTTTCTGCCCACAAGATCCTTTCCCAGTATAGTCACTCTTGCCTTTTGCTGATTGCAAAAACTGTTAATGTAATGCTTGTCCAAAAATTGCCTTAGCAACCTATTAAATGTCTTCAGCTTACATTTTTGTACTCATAAAACTTCTGTTTGTAATGTGTTTGTCCATTTAAGAATACATTTGCATTTAATTGGCAAGTTAAATCTAATATCTAATTTGAAAAAAAAAAACACATACAGACAAACACACACGCAAACATATGTGCACACAGACACCTTGAACATGTTCCTAGCTATACCGAGCATTGCTAGGTAATGCCATTCATCTGTGAGAAATGATCATGCTGTATATTAGCATGGGCAGCGACAGCATCACACTTAAAACACCACTTAGTCCCTTGGCCTCCCCTAAAATTATATGAAGGTAAAGTAACCATGCCTTAATAAACATGCTGTACATTAACCCCCTACATGCATACACACACGTACACACACACACACACACACACACACACACACACACAAACACACACAGACACACACACACACACACACACACACACACACACACACATACACACACACACACACACACACACACACACACACACACACACACACACACACACACACACACACACACACACACAAACACGTGTTTGTCTAGTCACTATATCCTAAATATCCAGATTTTCAGTGACAGGTGGCCAGTACTAATGTGGATTACAAGTGCTGTTATTTCAGCTGCTCTATTGCTGAGATTGTGCACTGTTTTCTCATTCACAATGCGACCTAGCTGGTCGTAACCTTTACTCTGTAAAGGCTATATTAGCGTGTCAGCCTTATACTTTTGTCCAACAGTATCGCTGATGAGTCTTTAGCGATCTTTGCTAGACTATTCAGTGCCTCCTGACCCCACCCCTCCTCAGAGGATTATTTTTGGGTAACTTGCATTATTATTGTAACCTTCTTTGTTTGGCTTACTATTGTGTATCTATTCTGTACTCTGCCCTGCCTCACTTGTTTTATGGGAACTGCGTGTTAGTATAGGAAGTGGCCTGTAGACTGGCCTTAGGCCACTCCTTACTCGACACCTTCTCCTTACTACAGTATGGATCAATGTGCCTGCCTATGATGAAATACCTTGTGCTCTCATGAAACTGTTTAGAATATGTATAGAGTGTTAACTATACCTGGTGTTTTTACCCAAACTGTTGCATGCATGATTTAACTGGTACAATCCTCAACTGCGTTTTCTATGTAATGAGCATTGCCTAATTGCTTATTTTCTTATGTTGTAATGTGTTATGACATAGAGCAGTGGATTAGTTTATTGTATCTGTGTATCTGGTTACAGCTTTAGTTTGTCAGTACTGTATTTTACTTACTTGTTGTTATTATCTCCCCCTTTTTTTTTCTCCTGCTCCAGCTAACTCTCCTGCCTAACCCAGCGTTTGTTTGCCTGGGCTGAACTCCTCTCCACTATATGAGGGTACTTTCTGCCTACTACCCTTGAAAGCTCTGGACCCCTGCACTCTTCTACAAACTCACTACCTCAAGCTTTAAGGGAGTATGTTTACTTAATTTGTTTATGGTCTCTTCCCATTTTTATCTTGTGCTGTTTTTGTTTGCTCCCACCTAGTTTCCTAGCAGCAGCCCCCCCTACCCCTTACTCTGTTTAATCTTCCTCTCTCTGTCCGTAGTGTTGTACTTAGCCTGTATTCTCCCTCTCTGTAGTGTATATCCTTTTTTCTTTCCTACCCCTGAACCTTGTTACTCCTCTCTGTACCTTGACTTCTTTGTACCTCCACTTCAAGACCTACAAAACTGGATATTCCCTTCCATATTCTTCCTACCCTCACCTTCTCACTCCATTCCTTTCCATCTCTGTAGTGCTCTGTGACCCACTCCCCCTTACCCTTTCTATCTCAAGCCTTCTATTTGCTAACTTTCTCTGTTACTTTTTCCTTCCTCTCTCTCTTCTGTGTATCCCGCTCCATTCGCCCTGCGGGCTCACTCCGCTCCCCTCCCTACCCCCAATTCTCACCCACCCCCAGGGGTCCTAACCATATACTTCCCTAGCCACACCCCCTTACTCTTACATCCCTTCCTGTTCTTTCCCGCCAAAAACTCAACCCCTCCCTTCCATACACACTCTTCCACCCCCTCTTTTTCCTCTACTCCTAAAACCTACCTACTCTCCTATCACAAACTTCTCTCCTCTCCTACACCTTACTTTCTTCTTATATACTTTTAGTCTCTACACCTACACTTTGTATTCTCTTTTCATACCCCTTCAAATCTACCTATTACTTCTTTCCTTCTTTCCTCTTTGCACTTTACCTAAAACTTCACCTCTCTCACCCTCTCTTGCTCAATTACTTTAGAACTTCCAATACCTCACCACTTCTACAAATGGCTCCATACATACTCACCATGGTAATATTCTTATCATTATTCTCTACCTCTCTTTATTCTTCTTACCTTCTTACCTTCTTTGAACACCCACTTATTTACCAGCCAGACCTTATAAATAAACATACAGCTATCTTCCACACCTCTCTTACCTCCTTCTTAAATTCCACATCCTCCCCTAACTATCACCTTCCCAAATTCCATAGGCACTATCATCTTACCTACACCTTTCCCTCTGATAAAAAAATGAAACAACTAACCCTTCTTAAAAGCAACCTCATACCCAGACCTAATACTCCGACACTACAAGACGGTGATATTCACCCCAACCCAGGCCCATCAAATCCCTCCCCTCAACTATCTAAGCCTAACCTCAATAACACCCTTCTCATAGGTCATCTAAATATATGAAGTATAAATAACAAAGTACCCTATTTACATGCCCTGTTAGACATTCACCACTTTGACATTCTGTGCCTCTCAGAAACCTGGCTAAAGCCAGCCACCAAAGACACTGAAATTATACCCCAAGGCTATAATATACATAGGCTTGATCGTACTAAACGTAAAGGTGGTGGTGTGGCAATTCTATTTAAGAACCATCTTAGCATCTCCACCCTCCTAGCCTGCCCAACCCAAGATCCTAGTGTTGAAGCCATCATCACTAAACTCCAGTTAAATGCTCAAAAAGATCTTTACATCATCTGTATGTACATACCTCCAGGCAACAACATACCAATCTTAGAAGACTTCCTCAGCTGGACTTCCACAAACTTCCCCCAAGAAACTATAATTCTGGGTGACTTTAATATAGACTGGAATACTATTAGTAGCGACAATCCCTCCGGTCATATAAACCTACATGGTTTTACTCAATCCATTACCACCACAACTAGGTTTAATAAACCAAGTAAGAAACAGAGTATCTTAGACTGGATACTTATAAACAAAGTTAATGTCTCTTACAAAGTAGGAACTATGCCTGATGACCTCAGTGACCACTGCCTAACCTATAGCTCTAGAGTAAAGACCGACTATCTAAACCTCCCTAACATTAGAATAATACGCTCTACCAAAAACTTTAACAGTGATTTGTTTCAAAATGATCTCGAAACATGTAACTGGAAACTCTTGAAATCACTTCCTCTTAATGAAGCAGTATCATTCTTTAACTCAACCTTCCTTTCCATTTTGAATAAACATGCCCCTACACACTCTATTAGAATGAAGTCTAATACAGCCCCATGGCTCTCAAAGGAAACAAAGAAATTAATTCACAGTAAAAATAAAATTTGGGCCAAATGGAGACACCATAGAACCACCTCTGATTTTCATCATTTTTGCAAACTTAGAAATCTTACAAAAAAAGCTATAATCTCTGACAAAAAGAACTATTACTGTGATCTTCAAACAACCCAATTATATAAACCCAAACAATTCTGGTCTTCAATCAACAAACTCCCTCCCCAATAAACGCAAACCCAGACAACCCTAGCCATACTGCTAACACCTTCAACACCTTTTTTATTGAAACCATTCAATCTCTTGCTAAACAACTGAACACCAATAACTTTTACCCTCCAAATAATCTTATGGATTCATCCCAAAACTTCACTCTTCATCCTATCTCTACCTCCTTCATCTATAAGCTTATTCTTAAACTGAAACCCTGCACACCCTCTGCTGACAAACTCCCCTCTCTCTTTCTCCAAAAGGCTGCTAAACAGATTGCATACCCTATATCTTTACTCATTAATAGGACTATCCAAGAAGGAACCATACCAGATATATGGAAAATCTCTCATATCATCCCACTACACAAAGGTGGAAACTCTATTGACTTTACTAACTTTAGACCTATTGCTCTTCTCTCTCCTCTTGCTAAGATTATGGAGAAATGCATTCATCAGCAACTCATACAATATCTCTCTTCTCACAACATAATTGCCAACTGTCAACATGGCTTTAGGCCCCACCATAGCACCTCCACTGCCCTCCTTTCTTTCATGGATACTATTAACAACTATCGAAACTCCAGTATCTTCTCCTCTGCTCTATTTATTGACCTCTCCAAAGCTTTTGACATGGTGAGCCACTCTTCCCTTATTAACATCCTTAAATCCCTCTCATTTGATAACCTGGCTTTAAAATGGTTTACCTCCTATCTTAACAACAGACATCAAGCCGTTCTTTGGGACAATCATATCTCTTCTCTATTGCCTGTTTCTATTGGAGTCCCACAGGCTCTATTCTAGGTCCACTTCTCTTCTCCCTTTACATAAGCGATCTCAACACAGTCATCCCTCAAGCTACCTGCATCCAATATGCTGGACTCGACAATCATTTGCTCAGCATCTACCCCCACAGAACTACTGTCTCTAACTCAAACTACCTTCAACACTGTAGAAACTTGGTTTACTAGACAATACCTCCTCCTCAATGCTAAAAAAACAAAACTTCTCCTTTTCACTCCTACCACTCGAGCCTCCCCATTAAACTTCAACATTTTGTCTAATGACACTACTGTTATCTCTCCTGACACAACAACTAAACTGCTAGGAATAACCATCGACAACAATCTTACTTTTGATCAACACATCAATAACACCATCAAAACTGTTAATAAAAAAATAGGATCATTATACCGTATCAAACCTTTTC
This sequence comes from Protopterus annectens, assembly GCF_019279795.1. NCBI lineage: Eukaryota > Metazoa > Chordata > Ceratodontiformes > Protopteridae > Protopterus > Protopterus annectens. Next base: position 1,245,449,567 of record NC_056733.1, on the reverse strand, counting down.
TCACACCTTCTACCAGAGCTACTATTGCCCACTCCCATCTTATATCTACTCTCTTCTATGCCTCACCTATCTTCACTAACCTTAAGAAGGCCAACCTAAATAAACTAGCAACTTGTTACAATAGCATTGCCAGATTTGCCACCAGCAACCCTTTCAAAACACACCACTGTCACAACCTAAAACTCCTAGGCTGGCTTGAGCTACAAAACTGTCTTTTGATCTCACAACTTACCATTGCTCACAAGATACTTTACCAACCTTATAATACCCCTATACTTTCTCAACTTTTAATCCCTTACAATAATCTTACCTCCCTTCGATCTTCTTCCAAACTCATGACCAAATCTGTAAAGTCCCATAACCTAGCTGGTGACTCTCTGTTCACTAATACTATAGGAAGGATATGGAATCAGCTACCCACTGATATCACTCTAACCTCCTCCTTACCTCTGTTCAAACAAAAAATCAAACTGTATTTCCAAAATCACTGGCTCTGTTCCTGTAGGACTCCTGACTAATCTCTTCTTTCCCGTCCTCCACTAGAACTGTACACTTTACTTAGTAAATATACTTATTCCTTCTTCTTATTGCCCTGTTGCTCTCCTCTAATGCTCTAACCTACTCCTCCTTTTTCTCTCCCTGTCCTCGTACACATTCTTACCCTTCTCCTCTCTAGACTATTGCTTCTTTCCCTCTTCCTCCTTTGTATTCCCTTCTTATCTCCTGTTCTACTTCTCTTCAACTTTTTTTTTTAAACCATGTTGCTAATCCTGACTTTGTGTAATGCTTTTACTGAACAACTATTTTATAGTATGTTCCTTAGGTATTTCGTGTATTTTTTTTGTTTGTTTCATGTTACTAAATGTATATTCATTTTGTACTTAATTTTTTATTCTGTAAATTGTCCCGTTGAAATTTAGTATGTGTGGAGCTTTTCTCCTCGGGCCTCTACTGAAAATGGACATATATCCAGCTAGACTAGCCCGGTTAACAAATGTACAATAAAAATAAAATAAAAATAAAATACTGATGTGGATGAATAGCTGGGTTTGTGACTGCTGCAAATTTCCCAAGTCTAGCTATTCTTTATAAACAACCTGTGTAGCACTGGTCAGTCAATGTAAGACAAAAACATCTTTATGATTTGCTACACTTTCTATCAAAAGGTTTTATTTTAATAAAATAAAAAATAATGATAAATTATCCTTTGGGGTGTTAGAAGTATATGGCTTTTGTTCAAATTTAAGGATCAATTCTAGACAGTGCTAAATGAAGGAAGGTAACCATTTCTTATAATACAAGGTTGACACTAAAGAAAAAGCCTTACTTTTGTAGAATGCCCTGTCCCAGGGACAAATTATTTTACTTTGCTCCACTTTTCCTCCACAGCCTGCCAGTCAGTAGCCATTTTTCTGCCATTTGGCTCATTCATTCTCCCATCAATGGTACTGAGTGTAGTCCTGGATTGGCTATCATTTAGGCAGTTATTAGGGATGGGTTGTGATTTTTTTTTATGCCAACACTTGTATGCCCACCCAGTGAAAGCTCATGGGTCTGGCATGTAATTAGCACTGGTGCTGGACTGCTGCTCCTTTTTTCAAATGGCTAACATCATATGGATTGCCCTGTCACTCATTGGAGGCACTATGTAGTTGTTTCCACTGTCTTCACCCGAGAAAGCAATCTCTGTGCATATGCTCCTGAGCTCACATCCTTCTTCCCCTCATATAAATGGCATGCCCATCCTCGCTGCATGTGCCATCAAGCAAATGAGTCACTACTTCATTTCAGGTCAACTGGGCCATAATCATGGATTTAGCCCTCTACACCACTACTGCAGGCCCTGGAGGAACATTTTTATACAATTTCACTCTGTGCCTCATCATTAGTAAAAAGTTCCCTTCCATAGTTATTTGTAGCAGTCTGCCTTTCTTTGAATAACTCAGTAGATTAAAATGATTTGACAAGATGTACATCTGGTAGGACCAAGTGGTTTAAGATACTGGGGGCTACTTTGATTGTAATTACTTCTATGGGACTCATGTTAAATATTTTATGATTCTGCTCTTCCAAAATGGCATTGACATATTTCCCCTGCTATTGATTAAGGCAAAAAGGATAAAGGTAACATATCCTTCTAAAACTGATTATCCACATCTTCTAGATCCTCTTCGATTTCTCTTATAATTATGTCTTGCTGGCCCTTCATCAAGGTGGTCTTCTTTGTTTGAGAAGTCTGAATATTTAACACTTCTTCCAAAACTAGTAAATTCTGGAACACATGCATTCATTTTATCTTTCAAATGAGCATTATCTTGCTTCAATAGGTAAGTATTCTTCAATATTTTAGCCACTCAGTTCATTAAATTATCTGTTTATTTCACCACTAAGTTCATGATGAATCCAAGATTAGAACAACAACCCACCTTACTACCCTCAGCAGTGGTTTTTTTTATTATTATTATTTGGATTGTTTTAATGGTCTCACTCTTTCTTTAAAAAAAATGGATGCAGCAAGAGGAAGACACTTATGCACTTATGCTGCTGAATCATGGGAGCAGCCTAACAATAATTGTAAAAATATATATTATTTTAAGCTTATAATAGGGTGAATTCAGCATCAGTTCTTAGACAGCACTTTTCAGTTGATCATGGTCTGCTCCACACCCCACAGATTATATGTGAATCACATCAATAGTGTGCTCTTATAGGTTAATGGGTTCTTTGTTTATTACTGAACATGTATGTGACAGATAGGTTCATAGGTTCATAGGTAGGTACTAGGCTATCGGCCCTAGGGCCCATACAAGCGTAGCCAAAAAATTTACCCTGGCTTTCGCCACCCAAGAAAATTATTTTCCTGTGCCCCTGTCGAGCAGAGCCACAGAAGTGATCCCCAGGGTGAATTTCCCATTTCCCATCCAATCATCAAGATTTTTCTTGAAGAGTGCTAATGAGGAGCTCTGTCTGACATAGATAGGTAGTCTGTTCCAGAGTATAGGAAGTCTCTGGGACAGGAATCTATCCCTCCAGCATGTTCTGTTTATTGTGGTGACAAGGTTTAGGCCCCTAGAGCATGTAGCTCAGAGGGATTGGGATTTCTTTAAGTGGAGCATGTCCAACAGCTCTGGGTTTGACATAGCTTTGTATGTTAGGCAGAGATTGCCCCTGAGTAGGCGATATGCGATGGAGTAAAGCTGTAGTTTTTTGAGACGGTCTGCAAAGGGCATCTGTTTGAGGCCAGTAATCCTCTTTGTGAGGTATTTCTGTGGTCTTTCCAGTTGTTGTAGATGTCTTGTGAGGTACATACCAAAAAGGGCGTTGTACTCTATAATGGGTCTAATGAGTGATGAGTAGAGGGGAACAATGACCTCTTTTTTTCTGGATGAGAATCCTTTTGTGATGAGATGAGCCATGTAGAAGGATTTCCTGACCACTGTGGCAATGTGATTATCAACGGAGAGACTACTGTCTACCTGTGTCCCAAGGTCACTTATCACATTTTCAGCATTAAGTAGACTACCAGCTATGTGGTAGTTCATGGGTACAGAGTTTTTACCAAAGGGGATGACAATACACTTTTTGGTATTGAGCTTCAGGCCATGGCTTTGACACCAGGTATCTGTCTCAGTGAGGCCCTTTTGTAGTTTGTCCACATCATTAGGAGTTATGATTATGGCTCCTAGTTTGTAGTCATCTGCAGACTTTGTTAGCCATAGACCTTCTGTGTTGGCCTGCACTTCAGAGATGTAGATACCAAACAGGAGAGGACCCAGGGCTGAACCCTGTGGTACTCCACTTGTCACTGGTCTGATGTCGGATTTGGAATCTGCTACTTTCACAGTGTGGGTTCTGTCCATGAGCCAGTTGGCAACCCATCTTGTGACATAGGGATTTATACCTAGTTTAGTGAGCTTATCTATAATTCCACAGTGGGGGATGGTGTCAAAAGCCTTGGCAAGATCTAGATAAGCTCTGTGAACCATTTTACCCTCATCTATGGCTTTGGTGACTGCTTCAAAGAAGTCAATCAGGTTTAGGAGACATGATCTGCCTTTTACAAATCCAAACTGGGTAGGGTCCAGAGTTTGGAGATTACCAATGTCTTTGTTTATGAGTTCCACAATGATACGTTCCATGGCCTTGCAGAGCAGGCTCATCAGGCTAATGGGGCGGTAGTTCCCGGGGTCCATCGTGGCTCTCCTTTATGGAGTGGGATAACCGTCGCAGTTCACCATTCAGTGGGTACAAAGCCTTAAGTGAGGCTATGATTGAACATGGTACTTAGGTAGGGTGCCAGTTCATTCTGTAGTTCATGTAGAACACAGCCTGGGATATTGTCAGGTCCCATGGATGCTGTGTTCTTGGCTTTGGAGAGTGTGTTTTTTACCTGTGCGGCCATGATTATAGGACCTTTGCATTCTTCCGGTATAGAGATGGGCCCTCTAGGGGGTGAGAGGGGGGTAAAGTTAGCACTGAACCTATCTGCTAAGATGTTGGCAATATCAGTTGGTTCTGTATATTTAGTGTCATTGTCCTGTAACTCAGAACAGATCTGAGTGTTCCCATTTAGATTCTTGACATAGCTATAGAATGCTTTGTGGTTGTCTTTAGAGTCAGTGGCAATTTTGTTTTTGTAACTAGCTTTGGAGGATTTTATGAGGGATCTCAGCTTCTTACTGAGGTTGACCAGGGAGTTCCTCCAGTCATGGGATTTTACTCTTTTTTGCAACAGTTTCTTTCTTCTGTTGTAGAGTTTGTTTATGGCAGAGGACCACCAGACTGGCTTCCTTTTTTTGGAGTATAACACCTTGATTCTATTAGGGATAGCATGATCCATACACTCGTGTAAGTGCTTATAAAGTGCATTTGTGTAGGATTCGGCAGTCATACCTCTATTGTCCGTCTGCATGGATGTCATGAAGTTTGCCACTTCTGTCTTAAGAAGTGTGAAATTGGCTTTGGAGAAGTTTTTTACGATGGTTTCCCTAATTGGGGGTGGGGGCATGATGTGGCAGTCTAGGCTGATTAGCTTGAGGTCGGATCTGACCAACGAGGAATTGACCTCTGCTGTGGAACACCGGTTTCCCATGTTGGTAATGACCAGTTCTAGGATATTGCTGCCCCTGGTGGGGGTGTGAATAAGTTGATCCAAGGCATTGGAATTTATGAATTCTAGAAAACGTTGAGCAAAAGAGTTGGTACATGAGTAGTTTTCCCAGTTAATGCTGGGGTAGTTGAAATCTCCCATTATTAGGGTGTTGGGTTGTACCCTAATACTTTCCAGTGTATCAAGAAATGAGGAGTGTGAATCCTGGGGCATGTTGGGGGGTCTGTAGCAAGCTACAATTTGGATTACGGTCTTGCCCAGAGCTAGTTGCACTTGGATAATCTCGGATGCATTATGCTGTGCAACTAGCCTGGACATGTGGATATCCTTAATGAATATGGACACGCCTCTGTCTTTAGTGCTTCTTTCTGGGTTAGGTGGCTGAAAGGTGTGGTATGTATTGAAGCCTGGTAATGCAGGTGTGGTCTCTGGAGCTTTGAACCAGGTCTCTGTCACTGCACAGATGTCAATGTTCTCCATTTTAAGGAGTGCCTCGAGTGAGTGCATTCTGAGGTTTAGACTTCTAGCATTGAGTAGAATTACCCTCAGATTTTGCTTGCTTGTACCTGTTATGGTGGTGAATTTGTCATTTGAACCTTGCCTAAAAAAGGCATCATAGGGGTGGCAAGAGCCTTAGCCAGTATCCAGAATCCTAAGGGCGACAGGTGCAGGCCATCTCTGGCAAAGCATCGTGGACTGTCAATCATGTCGGCCCAGGCAGACAAATACTGGATCCTCTTAGAATGACACCAGAAGCTTAGCCAATTGTTGAAGTCAATCATTTTGTCCTTGTACTGTGTTATCATTCTGGGTGATGGCAGGATGCTACTCAGGGTTAGGGTCATACCTGCCTGGGATGCAAGATCGGAGAGCTCCTCCATGTCTCTTTTCATGTAGTCCAGGGAGGTACGTCTCAGGTCATTCCCACCAACATGGACAATGACATTGTCATATTTGTACTTACTATGGAGTGACCTGAGTGCATGCGTTATCTGGCGGATCCTGGCACCTAACAGGCAGCTAACAGTAACTTTCTCCATCTAGTGAGTGGAACATCAGTATGCCTGACTATAGAGTCACCTATGACTAGAGTGTTGGGTACGTTGTTATGCCTTATGAGCTGTGGTTGAGTGGCACACTGAGTTTGTGGGCTATGTGTCATTTGGGTTGTGTTTGGGGGTGGAATCTGCTTGCGTTTATGCTTTGGATGTCCCTGATGCTTGGGCAGGTTTTTATTGAGAGCCTCCATGAATGTAGGTGTGTGTTTTGTGTTTCTATGTGTGTGTTTTGGTGGTGTAGGTTTTGAGGGACTATGTGATGAGTGTGGTGTGGTGCAAGTGTTTACCTTCTCCTCTTGACTGTCTAGTCCAGTCTTGGGTGACGAGAGCTTTGCTTCCAGTTTGGCTATATAAGTGCATCTCTCACAGGTTGTAGTGTTGGGTGGTAGGAGGAGAGGGTTGTCTGTGTACATGAGGCAATTGTTTGTCACTTAGTAACATCAATATTCACTTCATGCTATCCCTTTCTAAAAGGGCCTATAGAGGAACCAATGTGCTTTCTATGGTTACCCATCCATTTTTTTCAGGTTGTACTTGAAGATGGTGATGGAGCTACTTCACTGTAAGGTATTTGTCTCACCTGCAGGTTCTGTTTATGTTATGATGCAAGTCGAAGTCTTTTGTGCAGGTGATCATGACATTCCCAATTTTGCAAACTTGAACAAAGTTGTTCCTGAATGTCTTGTATGCCAGAGTGAGATAGCAGAAAGAAGACTGTATGAGACAAGCAGAGAGACAAGGTTTTGTGTAGGTACTGAAACTTGGGCTATCGGTAAGTAAATGTTGGGGTTTCTCTAGCTCTGTCAACTGTCTGAACAGGTACATGCCAAATGAATGACCTACAAAGACTAGAATACTACATTTATTTATTTATTTTTTTTTCTACATTCAGCTCAAACATAAAGTATAAAACTCTGACTTACCTGACAGAGACTGAAGATATCAGACTTGCTGGGAATGATCTGCTCTTGATATTTGATCCTTTTTAAGAAAAACAAAAAATACTTAAAAACAAATCAAACAAAAAAAAGTATAGCATGCTTCTCTCTGCAGACTGTCAATGGCATTATCACATCTAGCAATCGATGCGATGACTTGAGTCCGTCACTCCCGATAGTTGGAAGTAAGTTGGCAATGTTAGTGGTGAACAGGCCAAAAAAAGACAAAATTAGCCACTAAGTGCCTAAGATGTAAAATGAGCATCTCATTACATGTAATTATCCATTAAGTATTACTGTTGCTTAAGTTCTCCTTCTGTGACCTTCTATTTACATTTCACTGATGTTCATTGCATAACCAAGTCTGGGAATCTTCTGCTCCCTGCACAACTACATCAGCACTTTACACCCTTTACAGCTTTGAGACTAGAAGGGCACATATGTGAATCCAGCTGCAGAATGTTTAGAAAAGTCTTATCTTTCACATAAAACTATTGTTTTATGTGAATAGGACTAAAAAAAGCCACTGCACTCCAATGAATGTTTACATAATCAGAAAATAGATGCATCATTCCATTTCTGTCCATTTGAACATGATCTTTAAGGATGTGGTCTAGGCTCCATTTGTTTGTATGCGGTAGACCTACTTGAAGGACCTTTAAGTCCTCACAGTTTATGATTGCACTGTGTGCAATTATTTACAAACTTGGTCAACTAGACAGAATCAGAAATAGCACACCTTTCCCAGAAAAAGTGATATTTTCAGTCATTTTAAATAGGTTTCACCTGAAACGAATCCACTACTCTACTGGGACTAACACAGTCAACAAATGATAAATAGATAGGTAAATGAATACATGCTTACACACAAACAAACTAATAAACATTTAAATAAAATATAGTAGCGTCACGATCATCCCCCAAAGAACATGTCAGTGAGTGCCAAAACAACAAGAATAGCTTGTTGAAAGCTACTTTCAGTGAATGGCAAACTGTTTTTGGCTGGGAGCAACAGCCCACACATACACACCACGTGGGGGCATACCCCCACTACTGCTATACTTATTGTAACTCAATGTTTGAACAATAGTAGTGTAAAGGGCAAACCCCATTCATGGCTTTGAGAGAAATTGCTTTGAAGCACATGCAATCATCAAGAGTGCTTGAACAACAAATAATGTCCAGTTACACCAAAATGTGCATATTTTATTTGTTCTAACTTTGAAATTATGTTTTATGCTTTGCCTACAAGTTGTTAGAATGTGCAAAATACAATAAAGTTGGGACTGTTTGGGAGTTCTGTCTTGTAATTGTCAAAGGAAGAGGTTGAAGCCATAGGGGGATAGTATCATTTGAAGTTGGGATAAAGTTCATGTGTGAATGCCCTTTGGAAATTGATCAGCTGCACCCATTTACTAATCAGTTGGTTGAAAATGTAAGAGTAGTTTTCCATTCTCTTCAGACTAAAACAGACAAAAGCTATCAAAAACATATTATTTCTGGTCTAAAAATAGAGCATCAAAATCAAAAATACTGCAGCAAACTGTGTTCGATAATAACAAAATTAAGATAAAAATGAGCAACAGAAATGTTCACTAAATTAATAAATAAATAAAACCAAGTACAAAAAGCAAAGCTTTTGGTTTACCCCTTCATCAGTGCATACAGGGTAACTGTCTAAAACTATTTTAAATACAAACATATGACACAGCCAGCCAATCACAGCAAAAAGACAAACAATTAAGTAAATTAATGTAACATAATTTGTTTCTTTTTCTAAAACTGGTTTTAAACTCACCGCCCCATTGAGCCCTGGTGGCTTATCTGCATTCAATTCCAAAAATCCATGCAAATTCAGCATTTTCTAACTTATTATTGATATCCCCACCCCTTACACGCTTCTGTACCACTCTTATAACTCTAAACTTAAATCTATGTATAGTACCTTTATCCAATATATGTTTTGATAAAGCATTTGTTTCCAGTTTCCTTCTGATTTCAGAACTGTGTTCTATAATATGCTCTTTTAGCTTCCTACAACATTTTCCTATGTAAAAAGCTGAATACAATAAACAAGTTGCTAGATATACTATATGTGTTGTGGTACAGTTAGCATAGGTGTCAAAGGTGTGTCTTCTTTCATTAACAGGGTGTGTGAAGCATATATCAGCAGTTATATATTTGCAACAACCACATCCAAGACAGGGATAGCTACCCTATCTAGAACTGCTATTCTGCTGCCTGCCTGTCAACAGTTCCTTATAACATAATCTGCTCTTAAGATTTCTTCCATTCCTATATGCAAACACAGGTCTATCATTTATAATACCCTACATTTCAGGCATAGATAGTAGTACATTCCAATATTTTTTAATGATATTCTCTATATCTTGAGACCTGTTGTTATAAGCAAATACATATTCATAGGTTCATAGGTAGGTACTAGACTATTGGCCCAAGGGCCTAAGTAAGCCTAGCCAACAAGGTTCCCTGGCTTATGCCACCCAAATATCTTACTTTATTCACAGTCGCCCTCCTCTCAGTATAAGATTCACTGCCCTGTTTAAAATAGGGACTTGTTCTATCAGACCTTTCATTCATAACTTCATCCATTACCTGATGGCTCATACTAGGTACATAACCCCTCTCAATGAACTCCAGTGCCATCTCATTCATTTGTTCCATGTTGGTGTCATCATCTGTATTCAATCTACTTACCCTACAGAATTGGATTTTTACTATGCCCTTAAAAATATGTGGGGCATGTATACTGGTTTTATGGGTGTATCTGTTGGCATGAACAGCTTTCCTATGCGCACTAGTTTTAATGCCACCATCCTTCTTTTCCAGTTTAATGTCTAACCAGGTGATCATTTAGAGGAACATTCCATTTTAAAACTAAAAAAGTTTGTACTGTTTTCCATATAATTCACAAAATCTCTTAAACTTACTTTGTCTCCTTCTCATAATAGGAAGTAGTCATCTACAAACCTTTTGTAAAATAGGATTTTAGGACTGATGTAACCTTTATCCTTAAAATATACCTCTTCTCCCATTGACTTAATACCAAATTGGCATAGGTGTTAACCATGGGCACACTCATGACAACACCTGATATTTGAAGATAAGGTTTCCCATCAAAAAGAAAAATATTATTTGTTAGAATTATATCAATAATGTGACAAATATTCTCTATTTCACCATGCAACATATTAGTTTCCATATTCAGAAATTCTCATATTGCTTCCACACCATAAGCATTAGTAATTACTGTGAACAGAAAATTAAAGTCTAAACAAACAAACAAACAAACAGAAAACCAGTATGAGTATGTTCTTTAAACCACTTGGCTAGTTGAATTAAAAAATCAGCAGAATCCTTTATATAACTTTTACAAGTATATAGATACTTGCTTAAGACATTTTGCACATAAATTGAGAGGGATTCCATTATTCAACCTCTCCCCAAGATGATAGGTCTCATTGGGGGGTTGGTTAGGGACTTGTGTATCTTTGGCAATCCATAAATGAAAGGTATGATCTGGCAGGGAACCGTAAAAATTAAACAATTCTAAAGATTGTTCTGTTTCTGAAGAAGTTAGCTTATTAAGCTAACGAAAAGCGATTTAAATAAATTTCCTGTTTTATTTGTCACGCTAGTTTGGGCTTTTGTTCGACAGTACCTGTTGTTAAATTCTAAAGATATCTCATTCTGAAGCTGCATTTCATAAACTGCTATATTTATGTTAGAAATATGTTTCTTCACCTGACTGAAATCAATTCTACAACCTTATCATCATGTAAAACATTAAACATACATTACATGCAGTTATCCCTGTTAAATAGAACAATTGTCCTTCCCTTATCAGCTTGTTTAATAATTAAGCCATGTTCAAGTTCTAACTTCCTTAGGGCTGCTTGTTTATTAAATAATAAGTTGTAAAACATACGTGGTTTAATTTCATTATATAACACCCTAATCTCTTTTTCACAAAAGTCATGAAACATTGAAATAACCAGTAATTATATGGAATAAAAGTCCTTGCTCTCTTACATACCTTATCAGAATTTACATCAGGGTGTTTGAACAAAATTTTCAAATTCAAGTTCCTGGTAAACAACTTCAAGTCCGTAAGTGCATTTGACACCCTGTTAGGTATAATTAGGTATAAATTGCAGACCTTTTTTCAGAATATTTAAATAAGAGTGGTACAGAAGAGTGTAAGGGGTGGGGATATCAATAATAAGTTAGAAAATGCTGAATTTGCATGGATTTTGTAATTGAATACAAATAAGCCCCCAGGTCTGATTAGGGGAGTGAGTTTAAAACCAGTTTTACAAAAGAAACAAATGATGTTACATTAATTTACTTAATTGTCTTTTTGTTGTGATTGGTTGGCTGTGTCATATGTTTGTATTTAAAATGGTTTTAGACAGCTACTCTGTATGCACTGATGAAGGGAAAAACCCGGAAGCTTTGCTTTTTGTACTTGGTTTTATTTATTTATTAATTTAGTGAATGTTTATGTTGCTAATTTTCTATCTAAAAATAGAGCATCCCATGGATTCAGAAAGAACCACACCACTGCTGCTAAGAGTTTCTGCCAAAAGCAACTTTTTCTATAATGCTAGAAACGTAGATTCCGAGACTTGCTGGCTTATGATCATGCTCATACTGGCTGCAGTGCACGGTATCAGTGAATTTTGATGTCTCTTTCTTTTTTTTTCTGATTCTAAGTCAAAGATGATTGCAATCAGTCAATAATGACAGACAGCTTAGATTTACACAGTAGCTAATGGTGATCATCTTTAAGGTCAATTTTGACATATCTATGTTAAGAATTAATTTTTTATGTGTTGATGCCCTAGTTGCTTAGCACCGGATATGGCATATAATTAATCTTGTTTTAGACTTTGCATGTCTGAAACATCTGATGTTTATCAATACAAATAAATAAACAAGTTATACAAAAAATAATGCTAGCCATTAGAATTTCATATTTCCCATAGTTCAGAAACTGGATCACATTGTTAGACCTGTTGCTCTATTAACTTAAGTGACTCTGAATCATATTTAAAACATCCTCTCTGGTATCATTAAATATTCCTCCCACTTTGTCCTGAAGCCTCTTTCCACATGGATGCACTGCATCCCTCACAGTAACCTTTTTCATAATAACAGTTATCGTTTCTATTCTTTACTTATGTTGAGGTCAAAAAGTTATATGCAAAACTGAAATTTACTTCATTAAAACTCAAAATACCACTGGCCTATTATCTTACAGGTAAGGAGTTCAGGAAATTTCATGAAAATATATTGAACCCTTCTGGAGTTACATGCTTTTATATACAAAAGGCAAAAATAGTCAAAAACAATTAGCATTTATGGAACAGCCATTTAAAAAGTGGACAGATATAAAGGGATTAATAACAGAAACCATCTGTCTCTTCATGTTTTTTTTTCTTTTTTGCCAAAACAGTGCACCATTTATTTGCTTATTTTTTCACCTTTGCTTAATGAAAAAAACATCTAAGCAAGAACTCTTTTTCAACAGATGAGCAATGAGAAAAGCTTCACAGTAAAATCAATTTTGCAAACAGATAAAAATTGTCATATAGAAGGTATGTACACAGAGCATGAGTACAATCAACTGAATGTTGCAAGTTGTAATGTATGCTGTAGTTGATCTAGAACATACTCTATTTACTGGAAGAGAAGATGCTGCAGTAATGAAGTTAGAACAGCAAAAATCATGACTGGTTAATACAAATGTATTCCTATACCATATGCAAGATGTAAAAGAGGTAAAGATTTATAAGAAAAAGAATGGCCAATATATAATGTCTTCAAGGACAAGTATTTTGAGAAAGCACGAGAAGTTTTTTTAGAAAAGAAGAGGTAAGACAAAGAGAATGGATGGATAGGGAGAAGGTTTCTTATTAAGGGAAGTCTGGAGGTTGGGAAAAGAAATGGTGAAATGTGAAGAGAGGATAGAAGGCACTAACATGTCTAGGTGTTAGATTATTTATCCACTTGTATGTTTAGCCTAACTAGGGCTTCGACATGAATATATTCAATGAGTGGTTTTGAGTCTTACCTGCGGATACATAGCTGCATGTCAAAGTATCCGTGAAATGTTGGCCACATTGACACTTAAGTACCTTTATGTTGCTGAGTTGTCTCAAGGGAGCTGATGGGGAATTTCATTTATATGATATGCAGTTTGAATACAGTGAATCACCTAGAGCGTTTCTGGACTTAGCTATTTGGACCAATGATATTTAGGTGTAGAGTAGGTTTCTAATTGGACAGCATTGCTGATGTTTAGTGACGGGTATGTTTCAGGTTGTGAAGTAGCTTGTGTATTATCAATACTTGTGAGTAAGTCAGTGTATGTGTTAGTTCAAGCCAATTTAGATGTTTTAGGGTAAGGCAATGATGACATGCATGTGGTTGGTGTGACAGAGTACGATGCTGAGGACAGGAAGAAATGGAAACAGGTGATCCGCTGTGGCGACCCCTAACGGAAACAGCTGAAAGAAGAAGAAGAAGAGTAAAGCAATGATGAGTTCTATAATGCTGATTTGCTGCACGTTTTGCTACTTTGTTAGAATATTGCTCAAGTTTATGTAATAGAGATTTCTTTAGGATATTAAAGACTGGGGTATGCACAGAGGAGTGTTAGAAGTAAGCAAGCTGTAGGTATATTGTTTCTGGCCACATCAATGAGGAATGATATTTCCCACATAGCAAACCTAGTTTTTGGTGTCTATTTTTTTTTTTAATTACTTGAAGTATACGTTGATAAAATTTAATTTGGTCATTTATTGTCATGCCTAGCAGTTTTGCATGTGTAATCTTTTCTATTTTTCTGCTGTTGGCTGAAGGTTTTTCTTTTTTGTCACACAGCTGTCTGGGAGAAAATAGAATGAGTTCAGTCTTTCTGGGGATCAAAAGACATTGAAAGTTGCCCAGTCAAAACTGTATGGTGGCAAACAATTGTTGAGTAATTTCTTATGGTATTGGTAGGATCTTGATTGCACAGGTGACAGCAGAATCATATTGTACTAATGTGGCATGCTTAGAAGCAGTGTGCATGTTATTTATGACATTGTTAACTAGAACAAGCCAATGCAGATCTTTGGGGGCACCTACTATGACAGACAAGAATGAGAAGAAATTATTATGCCATTTCACTGCCTATCTGGAGGAAAGATACATCAATACCAAAGGAGAATCATTTATTTAGGAGGGTTTGTTGACAGATTGTCTCAAAACCTTTACACAGATCAAGAAAGTGTAGGAACCAGTTCATCTACATTTCTGTAACCAGTCACTCAAAAAAAAAAGAAAGAAACAGAAGGAGGCTCCAAACACTGGATGGAAACACTTCACAGGTAACGTTATTCACAAACAACAGCAGTTAAGTGCTTTTGTCTTCAGTTCAAAGACTTCATCAGAACTGCCATAATAATAAAAAACAACTGCTAAATAGCAAATTCAAATACATCACGTGCTGTGAACAACCAGTAAACAAACCTGTCCAATACATTGACTAATTATGTATTTACCACCACTTAAAAAACTAACATCAGTCAAAAAAGTAAAATTATAAAATATAAAATGTGCAAAGTATCCAACAATTATAAAAGATATATGTAAAAATATGTGTATGTAAAAATGTATATGAAATATCTATCTATCTATATATATATATATATATATATATATATATATATATATATATATATATTTATTTATTTATTTATATATATATATATATATATATATATATATATATATATATATATGTGTGTGTGTGTGTGTGTGTGTGTGTGTTAAGAATGTGTATAAAAGTGCAACCCAGCCATAATCAATCTTCCAAACATTTGAGTTTGAGCAATGATGCAATATAGCAGGAATCATTAAGACCAGGGGGGTCCATGGCATTAAGCCTAAGAATCCTCATAAGCTAAAATCCTCTGATCTTTCATTACATAATCTAATATAGCAAAATGAAATGTATGGTCAGGGGTTTGCAATATATGTCTGTATAATGCATTAGATGTTTTTGCCTTCATTACATCATTAACATGCTCATATATTCTATCTTTTAACTGACAGGAAGTTTTCCCAATATAGAAGGCATTGCAGAAGTCACATAAACCAACATAAACCCCCCAAATAGATTCACAATTAAAATATTTATCGACCACGAACTTCCTATTGTTGATATCAAAAGATGTACATACTTATACACCCCGACATTGGTTACAATTACCACATTTAAACATGCGTTTAGGTATGCTACCACCTGCACTGGAGCACTATCTTTCCAATATTTGCTTAAAACATTTATGTTTATGAAAAACTACCATAAATTTAATTTTGTTATATTACATTATGTAATGAAAGATCAGAGGGGAATATTTTATTTTATTTTATTTTATTTTACATTTGTTGACCGGGCTAGTCTAGCTGGATACATGTCCATTTTCAGTAGAGGCCCGGGGAGATAAACTCCATTTATAAAACTTTACTGATGCTAAGTATAAAAACTGTTAAGAACTAAATTCTAATATAAAAAATAATAATAAACAAGTGGTATAGAAAGTAATGGAGTGAAGAAAGTATTGTAGAACAAGATAGCAAGAAGTATCTAATAACATTTGCATAGAGAGGGAAATGGAAATAGCTGAAAAGAAAGTGAATTTAGATTGGGGTGAAGTACGTCAGATGAACATGAAATAATGTTAGTCAGGGTTGGTACAGGGGCACAGCCATTGTGTTTTGAGGTAAAGCTTGAGTTTCTTTTTAAAGAGAGATTTTGAGGGAATAGATGAGAGTTCAGATGGAAGCAGGTTCCAATATTTTCCAACAGTGTTTGAGAAAAGAGAGTCTCCGGCCTTGTTGTTTGATTTGACCGTGTCTATAAGAAGTTTGTGTGCAGATCTAAGGGACTTTAGGTTGTGGTATGGGTGAATCAGGCTTGATAGTATAGGGGTTTTGTCAGGTTGATAAAGAATTTGATGGGCTATGCTAAGCTGGTTAGTTTTTAGTTGCTGTTGATATTCAAGCCAGCCTAGTTGTTTTAGATTATTACAGTGGTGGGTTCTGTAAGGGTTTCGTGGCAAATCTGGCTATGTTGTGGTAGGAGTTTTCTAGTTTTGACAGATTTGTTTTGGATAATTTAGTAAAAATTGGGGAGGCATAGAGAAGGGGTGAGATAAGGTGGGTGAGGGCTATAGTTGTTCTAGATTCAGGAGTGAGGAAAGGTTTGATTCTGTAGAGAGCCTATTTTTTGTTAATGCTTTTTAGTGTGTTGTTAATATGGGCATCGAAGTTAAGGTTGTTGTCTATGGTAATGCCTAGTAGTTTGGTAGTTGACTCTTGTGATATAGGTGTGCCATTTGCTGATGTTATGGTAAAATCAATGAGGGGAGATTTGCTTGAAGGTGTAAAAAGGAGCAGCTTAGTTTTTTTAGGGTTGAGTAGTAGACAATGCTGGGAAAACCAGTCTTCTACAGAGTTAAATATGTGTTGTGTGAGGGAGTGAAGGTGTGATACAGATTTGGTGGAGCAGATAAGTGTTGAATCGTCTGCGTACTGTATGCATGTGGCTTGGGGAGCCACATGGTGTAGGTCATTGATAAATAAGGAAAATAGCAGGGGACCTAATATAGACCCTTGTGGGACTCCAATGCTGACAGGTAGTTGGGAGGATAGAGTGGAGTTCCAGAGTACTGCTTGATGTCTGTTTTGTAAGTATCTTCCTGTGATGTGCGTAACTTGAAAGGTAAACCATAAATTATGTCTTGACATTTGTCTTGCCATTTGCTGAATCTGATCATTCCCAGTATGTGCTAGCAGAGAACACATCGTGATGGTCTTTAAGAGATTTCTGTAGCATTTGTGTTGAGACAGCAGACTAATGTTATACAAGTATTGGGATTGTGCCAAAAGCATTATAGACTCATAAAAATATTATAAAAGCAAAACAAGGCACAGTAAATATGCCTTACTAGGTGGATTCAGCTTGCAAAGCAGTCTGGCACTTTGATATAAGACCGTTTCTTAAGTGTCCTAGAACACGTCTTCTGCAGAGGTTCTGTTTTTAGCCTACTGGATTAAAATTGAAAGTTATATCTGCAAAACTTTCATTTTTTTGTCTTTACTTATATAATCATAGTGATACAGTTATCATCTTTCCTTTTCATCAAATTTAAACTCTTGCACTTAAAAAAAATAATGATGTGATGTTGTCCTGCAAAATAACAAGTATTTAATTCTCAGTGCTGTTACTTATGCGTTACTGGGAAAAAAAAAAGTAAAACTAAGAAATTCATGCAACAACACAGATCAATGTTTACAAGGTCAAAGATTCAATTTAGTCAAATTTCTGAACTAAATTTAGATATGCAGCTGGCCAGATTTTCCTTATCACTAGAAAGAGTGCTTGATATTCCCCAGGTTACTACAACAGTGCCAAAGGATGTCTCTGGTAAGCAAACATCAGCCTCAAATAAGGGCAAGTATCTCCTACCAGCTCTTCATGCAGTGTAATTAATGAAGAGGGAATAGTCTGGTGAATATTTATATCACACTTAAATGATAACAGCATCAAACAATTGAGGAAAATATGAATTCACTGTATTGTTCTTTACCCATTTCATAATTTTCCAGTTTAGCTTATGCAGCATTATAAAATGGATGTCTTATTTGAGAGTTACAAAAATATTTCTGGTTTTGATCATGTGTACATTTTTTATTGGAAGAACCTGGCTGTGTTGATTGTCTTGAACAAAACTGGCAAAATGTGTGCTCATATGCAAAATCTATTGGCATGCAGCTGTTTGAAAATTTTAAACATTCTTTAGGGAATAAAACATGCCTCTATGTATCCTTATAATTAAACTGCATGCCAGATTTTCTAGCTGAGCTGCTACAATATTTTTTTTTCAAATCTTCCTCTGTGACTCAATGTGTTCATTTTGCCAGTGGGAGGTTAGCATTTAGAAACAGAAATTTGGCTTGCAAGGCAGAAGGCAGCTTTATTATCGTCATAAAAGTAGCAGACAAACCTCAAATGATACAAAACATAAGTAAATAGACTTTTGCTAGCTGCAGTCTTATCTTATATTATGTGAAAACAATATTTCCTAAAATAATTGACTTACTCACTGTTTAAGCATCAAACACTTAGATTCATAGTTTCACAATAAGCTTCCAAGTAAAGGTCCATCAAGAAGCTTAGTCATAACATACCTCTGTATTAACAGCATGTTAGTTACCCCTCATAAGAAGCTTTCCACATATCACAGGGATGAATCTCCCATTAAATTGTCATAAGTATCTATGGTATTAATTTGTTTGAAGGGCAGACGGAATGTATTTCAAAGGCAGAAGTAATATACCCTGCTATGACTCTGTCATGTCAGCCGGTGTTGTAACCTAGGTTCTGCAAAAGTGGAGAGGTCAAAAAGGACATATAATTTCAGTGCTCAAAAGACTAAACAGAAATCAGTCCTCAGCAGTCTGTTTGAGACAGAATAGGACAGTGGTATAAGGCTTTTAGTCTTTTAGGGCAACTTAAATTGTATAGTCATAAATCTTGTTGGTCAGAAACTTTTTGTGGACTTTTTAAGTTGGTCATTTATGACTTGTGTTCTAAAAGGGGCAACGTATTCAAGGACAGGTTACTAAAGGAAGGCTATAAAGGGCACGAGACTACATGACACCCAGAGAAGGATTTTCTATTCACAAATCAAACATGGTGATTCAAAGAAAGATCGTTATCCACCCAAGTCCCATATTAGTGCATCTAGTTAGAGAGGGGCACCAACAATGTGGTGAGAAGGTGGGTTGTGCGTTTCACAAAGGTAACTGTGCTTCGTTTTTTTTCATTTAAGTTCGGCCTGTTGGGGTATTAGACTGTCAAAGTAAGACCTGAAAATTGTACCCAGTTTACAGTTGTTAAGAAAGAGCACCATCACTTAACATCTCCTTTCCCTTCAGAGAAGTATGAGGCTCAGGACAGAGCCCTGTTGAACCCCACTGGTGACATTCTCATTATAAAGGAAGTGCACCCTAAATTAAGTGAGTTGGCGCTATTGGAAGAGGTTATATATATGATAACAGAAAGTTGGACAGCATCATAGGCACTGACAAGATCCAGGAAAGAAGTATGGACTGTTAGCCCCTTAACCTGAGGCTTCAGTGATTCTTTTGACATAATCATCTAGGTTTGTTGCATATAACCTAAATTTTGCCAATCCAACTAGGTTTGAGTCCAGGGTTTGCAGTTCAATTTTGTAATTGTTTATGACCACTTAAATTATGTACTCCATGAGTTTATAGAAGATACTTGTGGGATTAAATGGTCTGTAGTTTCTGAAGCGTGCCATGGAGCTATATTTGTGTAATGGTACCCATATGGCTATTCTCCATACTTCATGGATATAACCTGTAGAGAGACTTAAATTAAAGATATTTAAAAGGGATTTGGCTAGGTGGTAAGTGACATGTACTGTCAGACATATTATCACCTTCCACTGAGCTCTATTTTTGGTTTTAGATTCATAGGTTCCAGTCATGGAGTCATAGGTATTTCAAGGCAATTTAGCCTTAAGACAATATAAACCTTGCTAGTACTGATGATCTAGCCATTTTCCTTTTCTCACAGATGGGTAGACCAGTCAGTTCTGGATTAAGTTTGTGAAGACCCATCCAATTTTTCAGGTTCTGTTTGTAGGATGCTAGTCAATTGCACTGTTTATTCTGAAGGGGATGGTTACCCCAAGTATGAGGAAGGCACCGTGTGATAAACTTGTCTCTACTCCTTGTTTAGTCAGTCGGTTGGTGAAGAGTTAGGTCCCTGGTTCTGGTGTTAGGAAAAGTATTAAACTTGCAGAGATGCAGGAGATAAAGGACAACTCATTCTCCTGTATCAAGGTAGGCAAGACATAAGTCTAAAGTCAAAAATCTCTACGATACCAAATCAAGGGACACTGCTTCCAAACTCTTCCAGACTCTCCTCTAGCTCGGGGTCTTTAGGCCTGTGATTGTCTTGGTTAGGAATTTCTGTGATCTTTCTAGTTGTTATGTCTACTGAGTTACATTCTGAAGGGGGCATTGTACTCTATAACTGGCCTAATCAATGCCAAATATAAGGGAATGATGACGTCCTTAGATCTGGACAATATCTAGTTGGTGGTTAGTTCTGCTAAGTAGAAGGATTTTCTGAAAACTATTGTCCCATGTTAATCAAAAAATGGGAGCATTCCACCCAAGTCCCAAGGTATTCCTAAATATGTTTTCATTTTATAGTGTAGTATTGGCAATACAGTATGATGAAGGAAGGTGTTCTCTACTAAAATGTAATGTATTTAATTTTTTGACCATTTAATTTTAGCCCATTTTAAGTACACTAAGAGCTTTTGATGCAGAGTGTTCAAGTGTCAGAAGTGTTTTGAATAACTCCCAGTTTCTGGCCACTCTGGTGGCATAGGGGGATAAAGCCCTGACTACTGCTCAGCCAACTCTGGTTCAATTGGTGGCTCAAACAACTGACAAAGTGTCAGGCAATGATAGACATGCCTGTCCTTGGTGGAAGGATGCCTGTCGATGAGGCTTTCTGAAGGGAAGCATGGTCCAAAGATGGGGAGTTGCCTTCAGACACAGTAGTTAAGCTCAATGGCCAGGGAGAGGGAAAGTGGGTAGGGCATATTAAAAGAATCTCCCAGAAAGAAGCAGAGATGGCCCAGTCCCCAGGTTGCACTTACGATCCAGGACAAGCCCCAGAAAATACGAGAGTAATCTGGGGAGGTAGGAGAATGGCTGGAAGACCTGAAATGGACATGGAGCACTGAGGGATAGGCCGGTACCATGAGGTCAAGGAGACCAAAAAGTAAATGAACAAATAACTCCCAATATGTAATAATCTTGAAACTTAATAAGCCAGAGGTTCTGACTCCATGCTTGGAGTCCAGAAAAGTTAAAACTGAAAAGGTGGAGTTCAAGCTCTGTGCCTGAGGGACATCACTAATCACCTTCATACTTTCCGGTGAGGCAGATTTAACTTGTACCATAGGTGGTCTGTTTTTATAGATTCATAGGTGCATAGGTTGGTACTAGGCTATCGGCCGTAGGGCCTTTACAAGCCTAACCCTAACAATTCCCTGGATATTTCTTCCCACAATATTTACTTCCCTGGACCTTTGTCTAGCAGGGCGACTGACATGATCCCCGGGGTGAATTTCCTATCTCCCATCCAATCATCAAGGTTCCTTTTAAAGAGGGCTAAGGAGGCGCTCTGCTTGACATATATGGGCAGTCTATTCCAGAATATGGGGAGTCTCTGGGTCAGAAACCTTTCCCTCCAGCATGTTTTGTTCATTGTGATGACAAGGTTTAGATCCCTGAAGTATGTGGCTCTGAGGGATTGGGATTTCTTTAAGTGGAGCATGTCCAACAGCTCAGGGTTTGACATGACCTTGTATGTTAAGCAGAGATTGCCTCTGAGTAGACAATACGCCACATAATATAGCTGGAGTTTTTTTAGACGGTCAGCATATGGTATCTGCTTTATGCCTGTGATTCTTTTAGTGAAGTATTTCTGTGGCCTTTCCAGCTGTTGCAGATGTCTTGTGAGGTACATACCAAATGGGGCATTATACTCTATAATGGGTCTAATGAGGGATGAGTACAGTGGGACAATGACCTCCTTTTTTCTGGATTAAAAGCCCTTAGTGATGAGGTGTGCCACATAGAAGGATTTCCTGACTGTTGTGGTGATGTGGTTATCGAAGGTGAGACCACTGTCCACCCGTGTCCCTAAGTCTCTCATCACACTTTCGATGTTTAGTGTGCTGCCACCTATGTGGTAATTCATGAGTACATGTTTTTTCCAAAGAGGATAACTATGCATTTCTTGGCATTAAGCTTGAGCTTATGGCTCTGGCACCAGGCATCTGTTTCTGTAAGGCCCTTTTGTAGAATATCGACATCATTTGGGGATTCAGTAATGGCTCCCAGTTTTCAGTCATCTGCAAACTTTGCTAGCCAGAGTCCCTTAGTGTTGGCTTGTACTTTAGAGAAGTAGATGCCAAACAAGAGTGGTCTCAGGACTGAACCCTGAGGTACTCCACTTGTCACTTGTCTGGAGCTGTATTTGGAGTCGGCTACTTTTACAGTCTGGGTTCTGTCAGTAAGCAAGTTGGCAACCCATTGAATGACGTAGGGATTTATGCCCAGCTTAGTAAGTTTATCTATGATTCCAGAGTGGGGGATGGTGTTGAAGGCCTTGGCGAGGTCCAGATAGGCTGTGTGGGCCACCTTACCATTGTCAACAGCTCTGGAGACTGATGTGAAGAAGTCAATCAGGTTTAGGAGACAAGATCTGCCCTTCACAGACCCAAACTGAGAGAGGTCCAGTGTTTGAAGGTTGCCAATGACTTTGTTTATAATTTCCATGATAATGCTTTCCATGCCTTTGCAGATCAGGCTCATCAGACTGATGGGGCCGTAGTTCCTGGGATCCAAGGTGGATCCCCCCTTGTGGAGTGGGATAACTGTAGCTGTGTGCCACTCAGTGGGCATGAAGCCTGAGGTGAGGCTATGATTAAACATGACATTTAGGTGAGGTGCTAGTTCATTTTGTACTTCATGTAGTACACAGCCTGGGATGTTATCTGGTCCCATAGATGCTGTATTCTTAGCTTTGGAGAGTATGGTTTCTACCTGTGTGTCCATGATTACTGGAATTTGACAATCTTTTGGTATTGAGATGGGCCCTTTAGGGAGTGAGGGGGGGTGAAGTTGGCACTAAATCGATCTGCCAGGATATTGGCAATATCCTTGGGATCGGTATATTTAATGTCACTCTGTTGTAGCTCAGAGCAGATCTGAGCATTGCCATTTAGATTCTTGACATAACTATAGAATGCCTTGTGGTTGTCTTTGGAATCTTTGGCAATTTTATTTTCGTAACTAGCTTTTGAGGATTTTATAAGGGATCTCAGCTTCTTTCTGAGGCTGGTGAGGGAGTTTTTTGCATCCTGGTATTTTCCTCTTTTCTGCAACAGTTTCTTCCTTCTGTTGTAAAGTTTGTTAATAGCAGGGGACCACCAGATTGGCTTCCTTTTTTTGGAGAAGAGCATCTTGGTTATATTTGGGATGGCACGATTCATGCAGGAGTGGATGTGCTCATACAGTGCCTTAGTGTAGGATTCTGCAGTCGAACTTTCAGATCCTGCCTGCATGGGTGTCACGAAGTTTGTCACTTCTGAATTCAGTAGCATGAAGTTGGCTTTGGAGAAGTTTTTTAAGGAGGTTTCCTTACTGGGATTGGGGTTGGGATGTAGATGTCAAGGGTGATTTGCTTATGGTCAGACCTGATCAATGAGGGGTGACCACTGGTGTGGAGCATCTATCTCCCATGTTGATAATGACCAGTTCTAGGATATTGGAGCCCCTGGTGGGACAATGGATTAGTTGATCCAGGGCGTTGGAATTTATGTATTCCAAGAATCATTGTGAAAAGGAGTTGGTACCCGAGTAGTTTTCCCAGTTAATAGCAGGGTAGTTGAAATCGCCCAGTATTAGGGTGCTTTGTTGCATCTTAATTTTTTCCAGTATGTTTAGAAAGGTATATTGAGAATCTTGGGGCATGGTAGGGGATCTGTAGCAAGCTACAATTTGGATTATAGTCTTACCTTGTGTTAGTTGCACCTGGAGATTCTCAGATGCATTGTGTTGGGCAACTAGCCTGGAGGTGTGAATATCACACTCCTCCACCTTTAGTGTTTTGGTCTTGGTTTTGTGGCCAAAAAGTGTGGTAAGAGTTGTAGCCTGGTATTGCAGGGGTGCTCTCTTGAGCCTTGAACCAGATCTCAGTTACTGCACAGATATCAATGTTCTCCATTTTTAGGAGTGCCTCGAGAGAGTGCATTTTGAGGTTTAGACCTCTAGCATTGAGTAGCATTACCTTCAGATTTTGCATGCTTGTATCTGTTACAGTGGTGGTTTTATCCTTTGAACCTTGCCTAAAAAAGGCACTATAGGGGTGGCAAGAGCTTTAGCCAGTAACCTGAATCCCAGGGGTGACAGGTGCAGACCATCTCTGACAAAGCATCATGGTTTGTCGATCATGTCTTCCCAGGCAGACAGATACTGGATCCCCTTTGAATGACACCATAAGCTTAGCCAATTGAAGTCAATCATTTTGTTCTTATACTGTGGTATAATTCTGGGCGAAGTCAGGATGCTACTCAGGGCTAGGGTCATACCTGACTGGGCCACATGATCTGAAAGCTCTTCCATGTCTCTTTTCATGTAGTCCAGGGAGGTACGTCTCAAGTCATTCACTCCAGCATGGACAATCACAGAGTCGTATTTGTGCTTGTTGTGGAGTGACTTGAGTGCATGTGTTATGTGGCAGATCCTGGCACCCGACTGGCAGCTGACTGTAATTTTCTCCTTGTTCAGCTTGGTGAGTGGGACATCAGTGTGCCTGACTATAGAGTCACCTATGACTAATGTGTTGGGTACATTGTCTTGCCTAATGGGCTGTTGTTGGGTGGCACACTGGTGTTGTGAGCTACGTGTCACTTTGGTTGTGACTGGTGTTTGTTTGCGTTTCAGCTTCGGAGGTCCTTGTTGCTTGGGTAAGTTAATGTTAAGGGCCTCCTCATATGTGGGTTTAGTGTTGCTATGTGTGGGTGTTGATGGTGTGGGTTTTGAAGGGCTATGAGCTGTTTGAGGTGTAGTGCAGGTGTTAACCTTCTCCTCTTGACTGTCTAGCACAATCTTGGCTGGAAAGAGCTTTGCTTCCAGTTTGGCTATGTAAGTGTATCTCTTGGTGGTTTTAGTGTTGGATGGATATGTGGGTTTAGTGTTGCTATGTGTGGGTGTTGATGGTGTGGGTTTTGAAGGGCTATGAGTTTCTTGAGGTGTAATGCAGGTGTTAACCTTCTCCTCTTGACTGTCTAGCACAATCTTGGCCGGAGAGAGCTTTGCTTTCAGTTTGGCTATGTAAGTGCATCTCTCGCAGGTTGTAGTACTGGGTGGTAGTAGAAGAGGATTGTCTGTGTACATGAGGCAGTTGCCACACTGCCCCAGTATGCCCAGATTCACCAGGTGGACAGGAGAAATCACCTGAAGCTGACCCTTGGACATGCCTGTTTAGGTGCTTTTTTGTAAAGTTTAAGAGCTGTTTTCCCTTACCTTTGCAAGGTACTTTGCAATTATAGGCTGTTTAGTGCCTATGATTAATTTCTATTTATTGACAAGGAGAATTGAGTGCTTGAATCAGTTTCAGATTTCCTAGTGCTTTCTTGTAAAGTTTAAGAGCTGTTTTCCCTTACCTTTGCAAGGTACTTTGTAATTATAGGTTGTTTAGTGTCTGTGATTAATTTCTCCTTATTGACAAGAAAAGCTGAGTGCTAGAATCAGTTTCAGGCTTCCTAGTGCTTTCCAGCAGGTGCTAGAACAAGTGCTAGTCACAGGGGTTCAGATTTTAGTGCTACTACTGAGAAACCAACTAGTTCTAAGGGAAATTTTGAAGAGCAGACTTTCTGGCACCTGGAATAGTTTAACTGTAGCCTTGCAGTGCTGCACGATGTGAAAAATGTGCAAACACACACGTTTTTAAGCCAAAAAGTTGAAAGGGATAGAAATCAGCCCAAAAAGCCCAACAAAGCTACAACTTCAGAGCTGGAAACCACTCCTCCAGCATCAGACAGGCAGTACAATGCTCACCAGTCCCACTGGTAAGCAGTAGGACTTCCCTCTACCACCAGAGCATCCAAGTGCTCCGGATTATGCGGAACGCACCGCATTTAATGAAGAGCGAAGCCACTGTTCCGCTGTTCCGCATTGAACAGCTGTGGCTCCGCTACAAGGCTTTTGATTGATTTGTGTACCGCAATTACTGCCAATTGGCATTGCGGTATACAAACCAATGCATAGTCGGCTGTGCTCTGCAGTAGATCGCATTTACAGCCAATCGCAATCTCGGCCTACGAGTCAATCAAGTAGAGAATATGCAGAGAATGGGAGCCAAATGCAGACCAATCGTGTTTCTGGAAGCCTTTTCGCGCCAAATTAATGGCTTGAAAAGGGCTTCCAGGAGTCTGGACTCGGGAGGGAATTTTGCTTTGCTGCCATTTTGATCGTTGTTGTGTTGGAGTCGTCGAAGTTAGTTGAGTCGATACTACATCGGTCGGTTGGATTAAAGGAAGGAGTGGTGCCAGCCAGTTGCAGAGAGAATCCAGTCCAGATCCGATTAAGGTAAGAAGGGTGAAGGCAATAGGTGTTGGCATTTTGCTTTATTTAACGTTTTATTTAAATTAAAAGAAGCTTACAAGAACATTGGAGGGTGTGTACCTATAGTCAGTGGTTACAAGATAAAAGTAAAGTTCAATCCTGCCCTTCCCCCAAAAGATTCAAAACAGCTTACTTAGGAAGAATTTGCTTTTCTGTTTTTTTTTTTTTTCTTGACTGAGGTAAGAAATATGAAGGTAGTTGGTGTTGTATTGTGTTATATTTTACTTATTTCCATTTTAACTAAAAGAAGCTTGCATATCTGTGCTTGCAAGTCAGTAACCAGAATGCAAAGTTCAGTTCATTCTTTCCCCAAAGGATACAAAACAACTTGTTTAGTGAAAAATTGCTTTTCTTTTGTTTGCTGGTACTGAGGTAAGAAATGCAACGGTAGCAAGTGCTGCAATTTTGGTTTAATTTACTTTTGTTTCTTAACAGAAAAGATCACATGAAGCTTGGGGGTATGTACTTATATTTGCTGGTTATTGGCTTGAAGCAAAGTTCAATCTTCTCTTTCCGGAAATGATGTACAGCAGCTTGCTTAGGGAAGGGTTTCCTTTTTATATTTTATCTGCAGGTACTGAGGTAAGAAAAGAGATGGCAGTATGGGCAATTACCACACGCTTCCTCACACCTCATTTCTTTCTTTACTAAAAGAAGCTCAGAGATATGAGTGTATACTTACACCTGGTGGCTACTGGCTAAAAGTTCAACCTTTCACTACCCACCAAGCGATATAAAATAGCAGCGAAAGGTTTTCTTTTTTTTCCCCTGGCATTGAGGTAAGACATGTGAAGGTATTAGGTGCTGCCATTTTGCTTAAATTTACTTTTTGTTCCTGTCTCTACTAAAAACAGCTGCCAAAAAGCTTGGAGGTGTGTACCTACATCAGGCAGTTAGTGGCAAGAAGAAAACTTTTGTCCTTTCCTTCCCATAACTGATTCAGAACAGTTTGAGAGACTGCTTTTTTGTTTGCTAGCAATGAGGTAAGAAGTTTTAGGTAGTAGTTGCTAGCATTTTATTTCATTTCTTTTTTTGGAAAAAAATGTTAAGATGTGTGTGTGTGTGTGTGTGTGTGTGTGTGTGTGTGTGTGTGTGTGTGTGTGTGTATATACTTGGTGGTTAGTGACCAGAAACAACGTTCACTGTTATACTTCCCTAACTGGTTCTAAACAGCTTGCTTATTGAGAAACTGATTTTTGTTTGTTGGCACAAGGGTAAGAACATGTGATCATAGCAGGTGCTGGCGTTTTGCTTTATTTTACTTATGTCTACCCTCTACCCCTTTTTTAAGACTGGGGGGGTGACATTTTTTTCGCTTAGGCACATAGGATGGTATGGATGGCAGTGAGTCTCTATTAAATTATTTAATCTTTATGTCCTTTTCTTTCATCATACTTAAAGAGAAAGTTGTTTTGTTATGGGCTAAATGGATGAATTCTGTCTTGGGGATTTTCAGGTAAGGCATTCTTAACTCTTGTCTTGCTAAATATATGGCAGGGATAGATCAGACTGACATGTTACTGATAAAACCTGTTCTAGATGTATTAATCTCATAATGATTAGTGAAGGGAGGACCTTAAACAATGCAATAAAGCTACAGCCGTTTTTCTCATTTTTGCACATGGGGTTGGGGGGTGGCACTTCAGCAGTAGCAATCATCTTCAGCTAAGGTTTTACACCGCTGGGTGGATAGCCCATCTGCGGTAGTTCATTCGTACACTCACTTGCAGACACACTCTCACTTACGGCCAATTTAGAGTGTCCAATCCACCTACTGCATGTCTTTGGAATGTCTTTGGAATGAGGGAGAAAACCAAGCACCCGGAGAAAACCCACATGACCACAGGGAAGACATGCAGACTTCACACAGAAGGCACCCCAGCCGAGAATCAAACTGGAGAACCTCTTGCTGTGAGGCAACAATGCTAAGTGCTGTACCACTGTGACCATTGTCTGTCCTATAATGTAAGGGAATTTAAACTTTGGTTGTTGGGTTTGCCACCATAGATACTGGGATCCAATAGAAACTGAGATCGAAGCTGAGCTATTAATAAGATGTGACAGGATCTAACAAAGTGATGATTTCATGGGGAATTCTGTGAACAACAAAAAAGCAGACAATGACATTAGTGTATTCTTTAATGGCGGGGGGCTACAATTGCTCAACTGTAGTGGTTCAAAGGTTGCTGAGGCATGAAATGATGCCCACCCCTATATTTGTGCAAGTGATGTGCTAAAAGCTGCTTCTACATCTATATTTCACATGAAAAGGTATCTGACAGACCTTGTGACAACTTCTGCATAAGTTACCCAGACACCCTGACTAATAAGGATTGAGTTATTTTTTCCTGTAAAGGACAGGAGGCTAGTAGTTAAAGT
This sequence comes from Protopterus annectens, assembly GCF_019279795.1. Classification (NCBI taxonomy): domain Eukaryota; kingdom Metazoa; phylum Chordata; order Ceratodontiformes; family Protopteridae; genus Protopterus; species Protopterus annectens. The sequence goes on along the minus strand of NC_056733.1, from coordinate 1,245,420,759 downwards.
CATGGCTTATCAAAATTCATACACTAAGGGTGTGGTCACACCACATCCTTTTGTTGGAACAGATATCGAAACTTTGAAGGATGATGTGGTCATTTTGGAGAGAGAAGAAACATAGCAATCATTTTGGGGACTGGCTACTGATAGTACTTTGGTTATCTCTCTCTTGTGTGCCAATTCATACTGAGAAGGCTTCCCAAAGTACAAATAAAAATTTGTCTAGCTATGCAAAATAAGTTTTGATAATACATGATTCAATTTTGAGAGGACCAGAGACATTATTCCTAGGATTCAGTGGAACTCTGTTTCTGTATCTTGTCTAAGAAGTTGCAAGTTTTCTGATATAAGGGAAGCCACAGACTCTATGGCTACAAATTCTATGAAGTACGATGCTGTTATTGTGATGGCAGGTAATGATGTAGGCAGGACTGAGAACTGGACTAGGTCTTGATATTTTCCAGAATAATTTTACAGCTGAACACGTTTTGTTTACAAACTTGCTAAGCTTTTTAAAAACATTTAGTTCCCTTGATCATGGCTGCCTTCTTATTGATGTGGGCTACTTGGACTTTGCATAAGTTTTTAACTCTGTTCCACACAATGTTATCTTTCCAGTTGTTGCAAATGTCTTCAGAGGTACATACCAGATGGGGCGTTGTATTCGATAATGGGTCTAATGAGGGATGAGTACAGTGGGGCAATGACCTCCTTTTTTCTGGATGAAAAGCCCTTAGTGATGAGGTGTGCCACATAGAAGGATTTCCTGACTGTTGTGGCGATGTGGTTATCGAAGGTGAGACCAGTGACCACACATCAGAATACCCAGCACATTAGAGAACATTATCTTAGCAGGCAAAGCAAGAGGAATACTGTACACTTATAACAGTACCCACACTGTTTCCTCTATGCTATTTGTGGACACAGCAGACAAAGTAAGATATTGAAAGCTTACGTCTTAAATTAAAAACTAAACATGCTGGCAGGTTATAGCAATATCACCCTGTATAACTCTACAGATATTACAACCATTTAATTGGATGAAACAAAATACTGCTTGCCACTGCATACTTTTTTGCTAAAGGAATCATACTGGAAAAATCAACATGATGGCAGTCCATTATCTGAGAAGTACGGCTTTAAGATCAACTAAAGTGTTTGTATGTTTCTGCTGCTTGTCACCCTAGGATGTCTCTGAAAGTAATTGCCCTTTCTAGGTTTATAAGAGCAATATTTTAAAATGTTTGCATGTTTCCGCTGCTTGTCCACTAATACGTCTCAAAGTAATTGCCTTTTTTTTGGAGAAACTGTACGCAAAGACAGGTCTGCTGCTTGTCCCCAATGTCTATTTTATATATTTTTTTTGGGGGGGACTGTATGCAATGACAGGTCCTTGTAGCAACTTTCTAGGTTTATTGAGCAGTTTTTAAAGTTTGTATGTTTTTGCTGCTTGTCATCCTCGTAAGTCTCTGAAACTAATTGACTTTGTTTTTGGATGAAGATAGCTGGGCAAGTGAGCACCAGAGGATTGAAAGTGTCATTGAGGCAAGGAAGTGAAGCATGCAAGCCTTTATAGTAAACAAAAGGAGCAGAGATGAGCAAGAGAAGAGGGTGCAAAGTCAGGAAACTTCCAGTCATATGGGTAGGTTATGGCCCTATTGTCTTGTATCTTTGCTATTGAGGACATCTTGTAATTTTCCTTTCTGCACTTAGTCCCATTTGTTTCATTGTCTAACACCACTGTTTTGCAAACCTGCTAGGTATAGACTACCCAGACTGCAGTGAGGACAGGGATGTAGATACAGCTCACACCCCAAAGAAGAGAAGATACACAATTTTTCAGCCAAGCTGGGCAAGTGCCTTTGACTGGCTTTCTATGAGTAGGTGCGGAGTGAAATTTGCCTTCTGCAAGACTTGCAACACGGATTTCACAATCCATCATGGGGGCCGACATGACCTGCAATGACATGCCAACAGTGAGAAACACAGGCAGAATTGCAAGCATGCAGCTGGAAGATCTATGGTGGATTTCTTTGGACCACAGAGTTTAGCAAGTACAAAGGTGGTTGAGGCAGAGGTTGGCTTTGTGTCTCTCCTTGCTAAACACAACTTATCATTTGCAGCAGGAGAACACATCCTGAAATTTATGAAGAAGTGTGGAGAGGATCAAGATGTTCTCCGTAAAATGACATGTGGAGCGACAAAGGCAGCATGCATTGCACAGGATGTGCTGGGGCCTCATTACCAGAATGATGCTGCAGCAGCCTGCCAGAAATCACCATTCTGTGTGTATATGGACCAAAGCACAGACATGGGAGATGACAAACTGTTAGTCATCCTCGTTGGTTACCTTGATGAAAAGGCAAGCAAAAATGTGACAAGGTTCCTTGATATGCCAGAATGTGTGTCCGGAACTGGACAAGCAATGTTTGATTCTTTAATGTCCAGCCTGACAAAATTTAACATTCCAGTTTCCAACATTGTAGGCTTTTCTTCAGACAATGCTGCCTCAATGATTGGAAAACACAATTATGTGCTGTCTCATTTAAAGGAGGTGAAGCCCACAATTGTAAACATGGGGTGTCTCTGCCACTTGGCAGATCTCTGTAGTAAGGCTGCTGTAAAAGCACTACATTCACCAGTTGAAGAACTTGTATCAGATCTGTATTGCCATTTCAGTTCCAGTGCACAAAGACAACAAAAACTTCAGGAATTTGCTTTGTTCACAGATACTGACCCCCTCAAGATCATTAGACATGCACCTACTAGATGGCTCAGTCTTGGTAAGGTTATTAACAGAACCCTGGACATGTGGCCAGCTCTAAATTCATATTTTCTGTCTGCAGAGCCAAGGTCTGCTAAGATTGACTTAATTTCTAAAAACTTGCAGAGTCATGAAGTGCATATGATTTTTATGTTCCTTAAGTATGCACTGGAACCCTTACTGGAGTTCAACATACAGCTTCAGAGCAGAGAAAGTCAGCTGCTGACACTGCATGCCACTGTGCATAAACTCCTGCAGCAGTATGCTGGCAGACTCCGCAGACCTGCATCTGCTGTCAGACTAATCAAACACAGTGATGTGTCAGTGTTGACTGACAGTAGCTGTGTTCTACCAAATGGTGAACTTCGTATTGGCTATGAAGTCAAGCAGTACATGAACAGCCATGAGGAGGATATTGCTGGCACTGTCATTGAATTTAACTTTTATAAAAAAGTTGCAGCTTTTTATGCTGCAGTGCTGCAGAAAATGCTGAAAAAGTTTCCCATGCAGGATCACTTACTGAAAGACGCTGCATTACTTATTAATCCAGCCAAAAAATTGGACATTTCTTCAGGGCTTGTCAGAGATGTGGGCTTCCGTCTGGGTGTATGTGAAAATGATGTTGAGGCCGAACAACTAATCGATGAGTTCACCCAATATCAGATCGAGGACACTGGGAATCTGACAGGCCCAGTAGATGGGCCCCACTCATGTGTGTCACAGTACTGGGCACACCTTCTGAGGGACCTTTGCACTGAAGGGAAACTGCCACTCTTTAAGCAGCTGATGATGAGCCTACTTTGCTTGCCACACTCTAATGCACAAGCAGAAAGGGCATTTAATATGGTGCGGAAAGTGAAAACTGAACTGCGTCAGTCTCTGAGTGTAAAAACACTGAACTCTTTGTTGGCAATTAAAATGAATGAAGAACTGGATGTCTGTGATATTAAGCTGCCAAAACCGGTTTTAGAGGCTGCCAAGAAAGCCACATCAGCATACAATAAGTCTACATCAGATGTATGATAGGATGTTTAACTTGGTCTAAACTTTGTGTGAATTGCAATATGTCTGTTTACAAAAATAAAAATCACATTTACTACATGTGTTAGGCTGCCAAGAAAGCCACAGCAGCATACAGTATTACAGTAAGTCTACATCAGATGTATGATAGGATGTTTAACTTGGTCTAAACTTTGTGTGAATTGCAATATGTCTGTTTACAAAAATAAAAATCACATTTACTACATTATCTAAGTGCTGTTTCATTTACTTATGGTGTGGTTATGGTATTGCAGATTAAAGGTTTTTGGATCTGAGAAGTGTGGTATTGAATGTTAGTTCTACCAAGCTCCATGGCAATGGTGCGTTTTCGCGCAGTGTGAAAATAGGGTGTTCCACATTTTGACCATTTGTCACACATTGTTAGGGTCTCTGTTCCACATTGGCCACTTTAGAGGTTGAGACCTATGTCTACCACAGCAAGGTCTGGATAACTTTGAGCTCAGAAAATAAAGTCCTGAGACAAGCACAGCCTGGGATATGGACTGGCTAGAAAAGGTGGGAAATGAACAAACAAGATAGTTTTTTTTTTGTTGAAACAGGCTAAACAATGCAATAATACAGTAAATAAACACAGGAAAAAGGCTAACACACTTGAGTGAGTAGTCCTAAACAGTAAATGCAATTAATCTTTTACAAAATTAGCAATTTAAAACTTTTTAAATGAAGCAAGGCAAGTGCATAACTGAAAAACAATTTAAGAGGCAGTAACACAGCAGAATAAGTAGCTAGTCTACATATACGGAGAAGTCTATATATACAGAAAAGCAGCTAAAACACACAAACACTTCAGATGCAGTGCAACCTAGAGCACTTGAGTAGTAGCAATATTAAATCAATTACAGCTATAATAAAGGCACTAAAATATACTCTATATTTCCAAAATGTTTGAGAAGCACAGTCAGAAAACAAGGAGATTCAGGCAACATTTTTTTTTTTTTGAAGGGAAAAAGGAGAAATAGAAGGCCTTATCAAATGTTCTCTATGTATTAGGTAGAATGAGCTAATGACACTAGATTGGGAGGAGTGTCCCAGATCAGATTTACAGTAGGGGCGGGCAACTGCAAAGCCACCAAGTATAACAGCAAGACACCAACAGGGAGGGTGGGGACAATTCTAAAGCATTAGCCTACAGACAGTAAGCACTACAGAAAGCCACAAAATGATTTTTTTTTAAACAGATAAAGGAGCAATGTGACTCTACAGAATGCTTTTTTAACTGCAAACAAATCAGTTACCCGTGCAGATTAGTTAATAGCAAGAAAAATACACTCAAAAACTATGCAGCAGGCAATAAAAAGTGCTATATTTAAATTGCTAGAAACAATAATCTGTATAAATAATCGAAAAAAACAGGATACTTATATATCTCAACTAAGAGTTGTAGTCAACATCTCTCCTCCACTCTGCTCAGTGTGTATGTGTTTTCCACACGTGGTCTCACATTTATTGTTAGCTACTGTTAGCCATGGCAAAGTAGCTGTGATTGCCCCTTATCCTAATTACTTTTTTATGTGGAAATTTGCAGATTCCATCAGATTTCATATGTTTCCATATAAGCATTATAAGGAAATCTGTAATTGTTTGTGAATATTATTCACTTGAATATTGCTGCATGACATCCATAGGCGTTTGTAAATATTTTTCATCTGGCATACGATTTGCAGCAGATTTGTCATCCTTTATTGATTTCATGTTATTTGCTCTGAGGTTGCATTATTTAAATTGATGAACATCGATAATATATGGCCTGGTTTATGAACCACTTGTCTGAACATATACAGATCTGCTGTGCATGCTCGTGAGTGTGCCGACCTTGCTGAATATATTTGTTTTGCACTAAGTTATTCTATGCATATATTACTTGTTTAACTGAAACTTTTGTGAAGGAGTCGATGGAATCTGTCAGATTCTATGAACTTTATGGAATCCATACTGTGGTTACTAACCTTCGTAACTAACCTGCCACAGGTAAAAGAACCAGCACTGCAGAAATGTTGTTTTGAGCACACTATTTCAATGTGTTGTGTTCTTGGTGGCACAGGATGCATATGATTCTATTTCTGATAAAACACTGCACATCCAGTCATTACATTTCTGTAACTAATCTGGTCTGCTGCTGACAGTTTTGAATTCTACCCTTAAACAGAAATCTATGTTTGTTTACTTCTGAATTAATTACTTGTTAAGAAATTGACACTCACTTTTTAAATTGAATTGTAGAAGCTATGACAAATTCACCACCATAAAAGGGTAGAGTATTCCTAACCCTTTAAGAAAAATACAAGGAAAAAGGTGGTGAGTGTTTCCAGATGAGGTAAAAATCTGCATACAATTAAATACAGTGTTAGACAGTCCATGTAAGCAGTTGTTGGAACAGAGGAGTTTGGACATAGTGCTGAAGGAAGGATATCTTGAGGCCAGAGCACCTGCTGTGAGAAGGAGCAATCCTGAAAAGTTGAAGTACTAGCTGAAGTCCTTGTAATGAACCCATTTATTAATGCAAAGATTGCATGCTCTGATGAAACTTATCAGAAATCAGGAACTTTAATTCTACTAAATCTTATCAATCAATAACAATTGAAAGATCTATGTTTTAACAAGACCACTATGGTATTTTGTTTTCTTGGTGAAGTCAGACACATATTTTTTAATTTTTAGAGCATGGGTAAATATACAGGGTAAAGAAGACTGTGTAACTAGTTTAAAACAAAAAAGTCACATATAATGGAAGAGTAAGAAGATAGGACCACAGGATATGTGTCAAGTGGAAAGTAAAAGAAACTGAAGTTTAGAAAAGGAACAAAACCTACAGATGAAGTGACTCACAATGAAGACATGAACCAAAAAAGAGAATATGAAGAAGATAAAAAGGGTTATATCTCAGAAGTTAGATTCAAAAGCCTAGAGACAGAAAATGTGAATGAGGAATATAACAACTATTGGTGTGAGTTACCCTTTTCAGATATGAATGGACTGAAGAGATGCTTACAACTGTATTAACAGGAAAAGGATGAAGCCTCTATTCTAAAGGAAACCTTCCCATTCACTAGGCACACACACTGCAATGCGTTCAGTATTATTTCCTTTTTGTAGCGCTTCAATATCTACAACATCTGGGAGGACACTGCTGATTGCCAGGGAGCTTGTAAACTGCTTTTTAAGGAATCATTACTACTTCTCATTTTTGGTAGCCATTGCTTAATTCCTCAAATAAAACTATCCGATTAAAACAGCTCTGCTCCTATCATCATGGACTCGGGTTTGCACGTACCTCTTCCTTGCTGATCTGATAGCTACAAGAGTTTTAAGGCAGTATAACAACTGCCTCATGTTTTACTAACAACTCTCTACTTCTGGGCCACTC